>NC_057798.1:506458237-506562553 GCF_018294505.1 Triticum aestivum | reverse complement strand
GAGAGGGGAATCCATCGCAATCGTCATCATCAACCATCCTCCATCACCAATTTCATGATGCTCACCGCCGTGCGTGAGTAATCTCATCGTAGGCTTGATGGATGGTGATGGGTTGGATGAGATTTACCATGTAATCGAGTTATTTTTGTTAGGGTTTGATCCCTAGTACCATTATGTTCTAAGATTGATGTTGCTATGACTTTGCCATGCTTAATGCTTATCACTAGGGAGTGCCATGATTTCATATCTGAACCTATTATGTTTTCATGAATATACGTGAGTTCTTGATCCTACCTTGCAAGTTATAGTTGTTGGAAATATGCCCTAGAGGCAATAATAAAATGATTATTATTATATTTCCTTGTTCATGATAATTGTCTATTATTCATGATATAATTGTGTTATTCGGAAATCATAATACATGTGTGAATACATAGACCACAACATGTCCCTAGTGAGCCTCTAGTTGACTAGCTAGTTGATCAACTGATAGTCATGGTTTCCTGACTATGGACATTGGATGTCATTGATAACGGGATCACATCATTAGGAGAATGATGTGATGGACAAGACCCAATCCTAAGCATAGCACTAGATCGTGTAGTTCGTTTGCTAGAGCTTTTCCAATGTCAAGTATCTTTTCCTTAGACCATGAGATCGTGTAACTCTCAGATACCGTAGGAGTGCTTTGGGTGTACCAAACGTCACAACGTAACTGGGTGACTATAAAGGTATACTACGGGTATCCCCCAAAGTATCTTTTGGGTTGACACGGATCGAGACTGGGATTTGTCACTCCGTATGACAGAGAGGTATCTCTGGGCCCACTCGGTAATGCATCATCATAATGAGCTCAATGTGACCAAGTGTTTGGTCACGGGATCATGCATTACAGTACGAGTAAAGTGACTTGCCGGTAACGAGATTGAACGAGGTATTGGGATACGGACGATCGAATCTCGGGCAAGTAACGTACCGATTGACAAAGGGAATTGTATACGGGGTTACTCGAATCCTCGACATCGTGGTTCATCCGATGAGATCATCGAGGAACATGTGGGAGCCAACATGGGTATCCAGATCCAGCTGTTGGTTATTGACCGGAGAGTCGTCTCGGTCATGTCTGCATGTCTCCCGAACCAGTAGGGTCTACACACTTAAGGTTTGGTGACGCTAGGGTTGTAGAGATATTAGTATGCGGAAACCCGAAAGTTGTTCGGAGTCCCGGATGAGATCCTGGACGTCACGAGGAGTTCCAGAATGGTCCGGAGGTAAAGAATTCTATATAGGAAGTCCAGTTTCGGCCACCGGGAAAGTTTCGGGGGTCACCGGTATTGTACCGAGACCACTAGAAGGATCCCGGGGGTCCACCGGGTGGGGCCACCTATCCCGGAGGGCCACGTGGGCTGAAAGGGGAAGGGAACCAGCCTCTGGTGGGTTGGTGCGCCCCCCTTGGGCCTCCCTACGCCTAGGGTTGGAAACCCTAGGGGTGGGGGGCGCCCCACTTGACTTGGGGGGCAAGTCCCCCCCCTAGGCCGCCGCCCCCCCTTGGAGATGGGATCTCCAGGGCCGGCGCACCCCTAGGCCCCCTATATAAAGAGGGGGGGAGGGACGGCAGCCGCACCCTAGTCCCTGGCGCCTCCCTCTCCCCCGTACCACCTCTCCCTCTCGCTGAGCTTGGCGAAGCCCTGCCGAGATCACCGATGCTTCCACCACCACGCCGTCGTGCTGCTGGATCTCCATCAACCTCTCCTTCCCCCTTGCTGGATCAAGAAGGAGGAGACGTCTTCCCCAACCGTACATGTGTTGAATGCGGAGGTGTTGTCCGTTCAGCACTAGGATCATCGGTGATTTGGATCACGATGAGTACGACTCCCTCAACCCCGTTCTGTTGAACGCTTCCGCTCGCGATCTACAAGGGTATGTAGATGCACTCCTATCTCTCATTGCTAGATGAACTCCATAGATTGATCTTGGTGAAGCGTAGAATTTTTTTATTTTCTACAATGTTTCCCAACAGTGGCATCATGAGCTAGGTCTATGCGTAGTTTCTTTGCACGGGTAGAACACAAATTTGTTGTGGGCGTAGATGTTGTCAATTTTCTTGCCACTACTAGTCTTATTTTGCTTCGGCGGCATCGTGGGATGAAGCGGCCCGGACCGACCTTACACGTACACTTACGTGAGACAGGTTCCACCGACTGACATGCACTAGTTGCATAAGGTGGCTAGCGGGTGTCTGTCTCTCCCACTTTAGTCAGAGCGGATTCGATGAAAAGGGTCCTTATGAAGGGTAAATAGAAATTGGCATATCACGTTGTGGCTTTTACGTAGGTAAGAAACGTTCTTGCTAGAACCCTATTGCAGCCACGTAAAACATGCAACAACAATCAGAGGACGTCTAACTTGTTTTTGCAGCATATGCCTTGTGATGTGATATGGCCAAAAGGCTGTGATGAATGATATATATGTGATGTATGAGATCATGTTCTTGTAATAGGGATCACGACTTGCATGTCGATGAGTATGACAACCGGCAGGAGCCATAGGAGTTGTCTTAATTATTGTATGACCTGCGTGTCAATGATTAAACGCCATGTAATTACTTTACTTTATTGCTAAACCGTTAGCCATAGTAGTAGAAGTAATAGTTGGCGAGCAACTTCATGGAGACACGATGATGGAGATCATGGTGTCATGCCGGTGACGAAGATGATCATGGCGCCCCGAAGATGGAGATCAAAGGAGCTATATGATATTGGCCATATCATATCACTATTTGATTGCATGTGATGTTTATCATGTTTTTGCATCTTATTTGCTTATAACGACGGTAGTAAATAAGATGATCCCTCATAATAATTTCAAGAAAGCGTTCCCCCTAACTGTGCGCCGTTGCGTAAGTTCATTGTTTCGAAGCACCACGTGATGATCGGGTGTGATAGATTCCAACGTCCACATACAACGGGTGTAAGAAAGATTTACACATGCAAAACACTTAGGTTAACTTGACAAGCCTAGCATGTACAGACATGGCCTCGGACAAAAGAGACCGAAAGGTCGAACATGAGTCGTATGGAAGATACGACCAACATGGAGATGTTCACCGATGATGACTAGTTCGTCTCACGTGATGATCGGACACGGCCTAGTTGACTCGGATCATGTATCGCTTAGATGACTAGAGGGATGTCTAATCTAAGTAGGAGTTCATTAAATAATTGATTAGATGAACTTAATTATCATGAACTTAGTCTAAAAACCTTTGCAAAATGTCTTGTAGATCAAATGGCCAATGCTCATGTCAACCTCAACTTCAACGCGTTCCTAGAGAAAACCAAGCTGAAAGATGATGGCAGCAACTATATGGACTGGGTCCGGAACCTGAGGATCATCCTCATAGCTGCCAAGAAAGCATATGTCCTAGAAGCACCACTAGGTGAAGCACCCATCCCAGAGAACCAAGACCTTATGAACGCTTGGCAGTCACGTGCTGATGATTACTCCCTCGTTCAGTGCGGCATGCTTTATAGCTTAGAACCGGGGCTCCAAAAGCGTTTTGAGCAACACGGAGCATATGAGATGTTCGAAGAGCTGAAAATGGTTTTCCAACCTCATGCCCGGGTCGAGAGATATAAAGTCTCCGACAAGTTCTATAGTTGTAAGATGGAGGAAAATAGTTCTGTCAGTGAGCACATACTCAAAATATCTGGGTTGCACAACCGCTTGTCCCAGCTGGACATTAACCTCCCGAACGAGGCGGTCATTGACAGAATCCTTCAGTCGCTCCCACCTAGCTACAAGAGCTTTGTGATGAACTACAATACGCAGGGGATGGTGAAAACTATTCCTGAAGTATTTTCAATGCTGAAATCAGCGGAGGTGGAAATCAAAAAGGAGCATCAAGTGTTGATGGTCAATAAAACCACTAGTTTCAAGAAAGGCAAGGGTAAGAAGAACTTCAAGAAGGACGGCAAGGGAGTTGCCGCGCCTGGTAAGCCAGTTACCGGGAAGAAGCCAAAGAATGGACCCAAGCCTGAGACTGAGTGCTTTTATTGCAAAGGGAAGGGTCACTAGAAGCGGAACTGCCCCAAATACTTAGCGGACAAGAAGGTCGGCAACACTAAAGGTATATGTGATATACATGTAATTGATGTGTACCTTACCAGTACTCGTAGTAGCTCTTGGGTATTTGATACCGGTGCGGTTGCTTATATTTGTAACTCAAAGCAGGAGCTGTGGAATAAGCGGAGACTGGCGAAGGACGAGGTGACGATGCGCGTCGGGAATGGTTCCAAGGTCGATGTGATCACCGTCGGCATGCTACCTCTACATTTACCTATGGGATTAGTTTTAAACCTCAATAATTGTTATTTAGTGCCAGCTTTGAGCATGAACATTGTATCTGGATCTCGTTTAATACGAGATGGCTACTCATTTAAATCCGAGAATAATGGTTGTTCTATTTATATGAGAGATATGTTTTATGGTCATGCCCCGCTGGTCAATGGTTTATTCTTAATGAATCTCGAACGTGATGTTACACATATTCATAGTGTGAATACCAAAAGATGTAAGATTGATAATGATAGTCCCACATATCTGTGGCACTGCCGCTGTCACGCCCAATATGCGACCCTATCCAAAAAGGAACTCGAAGGTCCCACCAAGGATAGACCCGCATATTGAAACGCTTTTGCAAGGTGAATATCATTACATCAACATTACATAATACATGGGGATACATACAGAAGGCATACAATGCCACACGAATACAACATCACAATACATAGAGCATCATCCGACTACGGATGGAACACAAACAGAAACTCAAACGACATCCACCCTGCTAGCCCAGGCTGCCGACCTGGAACCTATCCCCTGATCAAAGAAGAAGCAGAAGAAGAACTCAACGCAAAGCAAGCATCGCTCTCGCGTCATGATCATCGCATAACCTGTACCTACAACTGTTGTTGTAGTAATCTGTGAGCCACGAGGACTCAGCAATCCCATTACCATGGGTATCAAGACTAGAAAAGCTTAAAGGGAAAGGAAGGGGTAAAGTGGTGAGGTTGCTGCAGCGACTAAGCATATATGGTGGCTAACATACGCAAATAAGAGCGAGAATAGAGCAAAGGAATGGTCGTGAAGCTAACAATGATCAAGAAGTGATCCTGAACTCCTACTTACGTCAAGCATAACCCAAAGACTGTGTTCACTTCCCGGACTCCGCCGAAAAGAGACCATCACGGCTACACACGTGGTTGATGCGTTTTAATTCGGATCTGGTGTCAAGTTATCTACAACCGGACATTAACAAATTCCCATCTGCCTATAACTGCAGGCACGACTTTCAAAAGATTATACCCTGCAGGGGTGTCCCAACTTAGCCCATGATAAGCTCTCGCGATCAACGAAGGATATACCTTCTCCCAGGAAGACCCGATCAGACTCGGAATCCCGGTTTACAAGACATTTCAACAATGGTAAAACAAGACCAGCAAAGCCGCCCGCTGTGCCGACAAATCCCGATAGGAGATGCACATATCTCGTTCTCAGGGCACACCGGATGAGCGAAGCGTACAGGAACCGACGTAACCCAAGTTTCCAAGGGATGGCCCCGCATGGTGCTCTAGTTTGGACCAACACTTAGACAAGCATTGGCCCGGGGGGGCTGTAATAAAGATGACCCTTGGGTTAATTACTCCCAAGGGAAATATAGGTGGTGGTGAGGCAAATGGTAAAACCAATGTTGGGCCTTGCTGGAGGAGTTTTATTCAAAGCGAACTGTCAAGGGGGTCCCATAAATCACCCGACCGCGTAAGGAACACAAAATCCGGGAACATAACACCGGTATGACGGAAACTAGGGCGGCAAGAGTGGAACAAAACACCAGGCAAAAGGCCGAGCCTTCCACCCTTTACCAAGTATATAGATGCATTAAATAATATAAGAGATATTGTGATATCCCAACCAAAAATCCTGTCCACCACGAAGCAATCTTCAACTTCACCTGCAACTTGCAACGCTATAAGAGGGCTGAGCAAAGCGGTAACATAGCCAAGCAATGGTTTGCTAGGAAGGGTGTCAAAGGTTAGAGGTTCATGGCAATATGGGAGGCTTGAGGAGCAAAAGATAGGTAACACAGCATAGCGATAGAACGAAGCAACTAGCATAGAATGATAGTAGTGAGATCCAGGGTAGCAGTCATCTTTCCTGAAATCCCGCAAGGAAGAAGAACGAGTCCATGAAGAAAATGAACGGATGAAGCCGAACCAAGCGTAGACGAACGAATCCTCACGATCGCAACGAAACGGGAACTATCGAGAAGAAGCACACAACATAGTAAACACACCACACATGAACAAGGCATGATGCACAACAAGCATGATGCATGACAATGCTACATGAAGCTACTCATGGCAAGGGATGATGCAAACAAGAGCAACACATCAAGGCAAGTTTAAATGAGGCCGGGAACAACATATAACAATTCCGGTAAGTCCTCATATGCATATTTAGAAATTGGTCCAGATCTGAATAAACCTTATGTTCAAGTTGTTAAACAGCAAGTTAAGATGCACAAAGATGATCTACACAAGATTCTAGTCAAGTTACATATAAAGTTCATTTAATTCAGAGCTACGGCCTAGAAGATATGAGCAAAACAAGTTAAACATGGCATTGATGCAAAATGCATACAAACATCAAGCAAACACCTCAAAACAAGGATGTAACATGATAGTATGAAACTACATGCAAAATCAAGCAAGTTTCATATAGAGCACACTCAAAAGGGAGCAACGGTTCAACACATGCACTCTATACAAGTTATAAGGACAAGCTGTCCAAAACAGCAACTAGGCATATTGCAAGCATCAAAACAACATGCTACAGGACCTCAACATGAAAACAAAAGACATGGGCATGAAGTACAGGTAAATCATAACAAAACATGAACACTGAGCTATCTCCAGAAACTACTAGAACATGCTCAAACACACATGGCAAGATTGCAAATAATAACAGTTCAGACTTTGCAGAAAATAACATCAGGTTGCAGTGTTCAGAGCTATCAAACAACATGTTACAGGAACTTATCATGGCAAACAAAGGCATGGCATGAACCTACTAGTTGCATAGATCAAATGTCCTTTACTGACCAAGAGCCAAAAAGGATCAGAAGATATGATGGCACCCATGTAAACATAGCAAGTTATATTACAGATTTAAACATGGCAGGAACAACAATAAGTAGGCATGTTGATGAGCTTGTACCACTCACCACAGAGCTATACATGGCATGGCAAGGCACCCAACAGTAAGAAGGCATGTTTATGAAGCTAAGCATGGCAAGAGCAAGTTCATAGGGTGCATGGATCACTAGCAACAATCATGACAACAACTGAACTTAATGTTAACAGGCTAACAGCAACATTATTTAGCAACTTTGGAGCAAGATATGAACAAGCTACAGCAAGCTATAATTGCAACCAGGGGCATGGATGGATAGAGCATGACATGTAGAACAAAAGCTATTTAGTGAACATCTCCAGATTATGCATAGAGTGACTAGTAGCAGCAGGTTTACATAGCATCACGAAATAACAGATTCAGCCTAGCAAAACAGTAACAGCAAGTACCCTACTTAACAAGCTCGATTCACTCACCACAAGTCATTGCATGACAAGATAAGCATAGCATCAGCAAGAAGACATGTTTATGAAGCTATCCAAGGAAATAACAAGTTCATAGCATGCAAGGATCAACTACAACAACCTTGGCAAAATTGAATAACATGTAAACAATCTGCCAGGAAACATTTTGAAGCAAAAGTAGAGCACGAAAATGACATGACAGACTACTCCATAATTGCAAACAAGGGTATTAATGGATAGATAATAACCATATGTCCAAAACATCCTTACTGAAGTATCTCAAAATATGCATGGATCTCTCTTTAGCATCAAGTTTACATGGCATCAAAATAACAGCAGAACAGGGACTAAAATCAGCAATATCACGAAGCCTAGTTTGCATGCTTGTGCTAGTCACCACATTGATCACAAAAATACATGGTAAGCACCTCTGTAAAGAAGACATGGCATAGATCAAAACACATGTAGACATCAACCTCATAGGATGCACACATCAATCATGGCAAAAATGACAAAAGTGCATGTTCTGTTAACAGACAGCAGACAACATCATGAAGCACTATTGCAACAATGATCAGGCATCAAGATGAACTCGAATGAACATGATGCAATGTAATGAAATGAAGTACACGTTGAGACGAACAATTTGACATATTACACTCAGCAAACGGAGCCACACACATGAAGTTACAGCAGGTCAAAGTATGCAACATTTTATGAGTTTCTGAGGACAGCAGTTTTTCTGGAAAAAAAACAGATCGAGCGCAATATAGTATTATGTCGCCTGGGCGGGGAATAGGGGGTATCTCACCACGGGCTTCGGCCCAGAGAGGAAGGAGAGGCTGCATCAGGCTGGGCTGGTGGGCCGCGGAGGGGCCGCTGGCCCATGCGGTCGCAGTGCAAGCGGGACGAGCAGCTCCTCTGCTCGTCCCGAGCAGGGACATTGCGGCGGCGGATCTCCGGCGAGGCTGGGGAAGCTCTGGCGACCAAGGCGAGGCCGAGAATGGGCAGATCCGGGCGTGGGGACCCCGAATCCGGCCACGGCTGGGTCGGAGCAGCTCCACGGGCGGGCCATGGCGGACCTGCGACGGGGACAGAGAGAGACGTTGAGACAGGAGAGAGAGAGAGAGCAAACGGAGGAGGAGAGGACGACGGAGCAGGGAGGCGACGAGTCTCCGGCCTGGAAGGTCGCTGGCAGCGGCTCCGGCCTGCAGCGCGAGAGCAGCGAGGCTCTAGCGAGCGGGTCGGCAGGAGGAGGCGCGTGGGGTGCGGGGAGCGATCGCTCCCGGGCGGCGCGCGGCTGAGATCCGGGCCCCGAGCGGGCTTCGATGGGCTTCAGCGGGTCCCCCACGGGCCTGGGTGGCCGGCGGCGCTGGAGGGGGATGGGGGACGCGTGGAGGCGCGTGAGTGGAGGGGAATGGCGCACTGGGTGACGTGGCGTGCCCGGATTGGTCCGGGGCGCGGCGGTGGCGGCGCCATGTGGCGGGCTGCGGCTGGCGGCGGCAGAACCTAGGTGGGAGGTGGCTGGCTGCGCGGAAATTGAGGGAGGAGGTAGGTAGAGGCCAAAAATGGCAAGGAAGGCGTCTATATATAGAAAGGAGCTAGGGTTTGAGGGTTTGGGGGCGTTTCTGGACCCTCCGATCGCGATCCCACGGTTCCGGTCGGAGGGGGGTTTAGGTGGCTGCAGGTGGGCTGTGAAGAGGGGTTGGGCTGAGAGGAAAGAGGAGGAAGGCAGCCCGGCGGCTATTTCCGGAGACCGAAAACGTCCGACGAATAAACCGGCAACAGTGCCGCTATGACTGATGATTGGGCTATCAAACGAGCTCCGAATGCGACGAAACTTGACAGGCGCTCTGTCTACACTATAATAAGACCGCACGACAAGTTGCAACCCATTCTGAGAACATTTTTATGCCACTTATAAAATAATATTTCGGAGGTGCAGCGGGCGCGTGCGAGTGTGTCTGGACTCCGAACGAACAACGGAGAGGAACAACGGAACCCGAACGGATGCAAGTTTTGAAAAACATGCAGATGAAATGCAGATGATGACATGGCAAAATGCAACACACAAGCAAATGACATGGCAACGAAGGCGAAAAACTGGCAGACACCTGGCGCATCGAATCCGGGGCGTTACAGCCGCCTTGGTCACATTGGTGTCAAACGCATGAAGAAGCTGCATACAGATGGACTTTTGGAGTCTCTTGATTTCGAATCATTTGACACGTGCGAACCATGCCTCATGGGTAAAATAACCAAGACTCCGTTCTCCGGAACAGTGGAGCGAGCAACCAACTTATTGGAAATTATACATACTAATGTGTGCAGTCCAATGAGCGTTGAGGCTCGCGGTGGCTATTGTTATGTTCTCACCCTCACTGATTACTTGAGTAGATATGGGTATGTCTACTTGATGAAACACAAGTCTGAGACCTTTGAAAAGTTCAAGGAATTTCAGAATGAGGTAGAGAATCAACGAGACCGAAAAATAAAGTTCTTACGATCAGATCGTGGAGGAGAATATTTAATTCACGAATTTGGTACACACTTAAGGAAATGTGGAATCGTTTCATAACTCACACCGCCTGGAACACCTCAGTGTAACGGTGTGTCCGAACGTCGTAATCGCACTTTATTGGATATGGTGCGGTCTATGATGTCTCTTACCGATTTACCGCTATCATTTTGGGGATACGCTTTAGAGACATCTACATTCACTTTAAATATTGCACCGTCTAAATCCGTTGAGACGACACCGTATGAATTATGGTTTGGGAAGAAACCTAAGCTGTCGTTTCTAAAAGTTTGGGGATGCGATGCTTATGTCAAGAAACTTCAACCTGAAAAGCTCGAACCCAAGTCAGAAAAAATGCGTCTTCATAGGATACCCTAAGGAAACCATTGGGTATACCTTCTACCTCAGATCCGAAGGCAAGATCTTTGTTGCCAAGAACGGGTCCTTTCTGGAGAAAGAGTTTCTCTCAAAAGAAGTAAGTGGGAGGAAAGTGGAACTTGATGAAGTACTACCTCTTGAACCGGTAAGTAGCGCAGCTCAGGAAGATGTTCCTGTGGTGCCTACACCGACTGGAGAGGAAATTAATGATGATGATCAAGGTACTTCGGATCAAGTTGCTACTAAACTTCATAGGTCCACAAGGACACGTTCCACACCAGAGTGGTATGGCAACCCTGTCCTGGAAATCATGTTGTTAGACAACGGTGAACCTTCGAACTATGAAGAAGCGATCGCGGGCCCAGATTCCAACAAATGGCTTGAAGCCATGCAATCCGAGATAGGATCCATGTATGAAAACAAAGTGTGGACTTTGACAGACTTGCCCGATGATCAGCGAGCGATAGAGAACAAATGGATCTTTAAGAAGAAGATGGACGCGGATGGTAATGTTACTATCTATAAAGCTCGACTTGTCGCTAAGGGTTATCGGCAAGTTCAAGGGGTTGACTACGATGAGACTTTCTCTCCCGTAGCAAAGCTGAAGTCCGTACGAATCATGTTAGCAATTGCCGCATACTATGATTATGAGATATGGCAAATGGACGTCAAAACGGCATTCCTTAACGGCTATCTTAAGGAAGAACTGTATATGATGCATCCGGAAGGTTTTGTCGATCCTGAGAATGCTAACAAGGTATGCAAGCTCCAGCGATCCATTTATGGGCTGGTGCAAGCATCTCGGAGTTGGAACATTCGCTTTGATGAGATGATAAAAGCGTTTGGGTTTATGCAGACTTATGGAGAAGCCTGCGTTTACAAGAAAGTGAGTGGGAGCTCTGTAGCATTTCTCATATTATATGTAGATGACATACTTTTGATGGAAAATGATATAGAACTTTTGGACAGCATTAAGGCCTACTTGAACAAGTGTTTTTCAATGAAGGACCTTGGAGAAGCTGCTTACATATTAGGCATCAAGATCTATAGGGATAGATCGAGACGCCTCATAGGTCTTTCACAAAGCACATACCTTGATAAGATATTGAAGAAGTTCAATATGGATCAGTCCCAGAAAGGGTTCTCGCCTGTATTGCAAGGTGTGAGATTGAGCTCGGCTCAATGCCCGACCACGGCAGAAGATATAGAAGAGATGAGTGTCATCCCCTATGCCTCAGCCATAGGGTCTATTATGTATGCCATGATGTGTACCAGACCTGATGTAAACCTTGCCGTAAGTTTGGTAGGAAGGTACCAAAGTAATCCCGGCAAGGAACACTGGACAGCAGTCAAGAATATCCTGAAGTACCTGAAGAGGACTAAGGATATGTTTCTCGTTTATGGAGGTGACGAAGAGCTCGTCGTAAAGGGTTACGTCGACGCTAGCTTCGACACAGATCTGGATGACTCCAAGTCACAAACCGGATACGTGTATATTTTGAATGGTGAGGCAGTAAGCTAGTGCAGTTGCAAGCAAAGCGTCGTGGCGGGATCTACATGTGAAGCGGAGTACATGGCAGCCTCGGAGGCAGCGCATGAAGCAATCTGGATGAAGGAGTTCATCACCGACCTAGGAGTCATACCCAATGCGTCGGGGACGATCACTCTCTTCTGTGACAACACTGGAGCTATTGCCCTTGCCAAGGAGCCCAGGTTTCACAGGAAGACCAGGCATATCAAGCGTCGCTTCAACTCCATTCGTGAAAATGTTCAAGATGGAGACATAGATATTTGCAAAGTGCATACGGATCTGAATGTCGCAGATCCGTTGACTAAACCTCCTCCGCGAGCGAAACATGATCAACACCAGAACTCTATGGGTGTTCGATTCATCACAATGTAACTAGATTATTGACTCTAGTGCAAGTGGGAGACTGTTGGAAATATGCCCTAGAGGCAATAATAAAATAATTATTATTATATTTCCTTGTTCATGATAACTGTCTATTATTCATGCTATAATTGTGTTATCCGGAAATCATAATACATGTGTGAATACATAGACCACAACAGGTACCTAGTGAGCCTCTGGTTGACTAGCTCGTTGATCAATTGATAGTCATGGTTTCCTGACTATGGACATTGGATGTCGTTGATAACGGGATCACATCATTAGGAGAATGATGTGATGGACAAGACCCAATCCTAAGCATAGCACAAGATCGTGTAGTTCGTTTGCTAGAGCTTTTCCAATGTCAAGTATCTTTTCCTTAGACCATGAGATCGTGTAACTCCCGGATACCGTAGGAGTGCTTTGGGTGTACCAAACGTCACAACATAACTGGGTGACTATAAAGGTATACTACGGGTATCCCCGAAAGTATCTGTTGGGTTGACACGGATCGAGACTGGGATTTGTCACTCCGTATGACGGAGAGGTATCTCTGGGCCCACTCGATAATGCATCATCATAATGAGCTCAATGTGACCAAGTGTTGGTCACAGGATCATGCATTATAGTACGAGTAAAGTGACTTGCCGGTAACGAGATTGAACAAGGTATTGGGATACCGACGATCGAATCTCGGGCAAGTAACGTACCGATTGATAAAGGGAATTGTATACGGGGTTACTCGAATCCTCGACATCGTGGTTCATCCGATGAGATCATCGAGGAACATGTGGGAGCCAACATGGGTATCCAGATCCCGTTGTTGGTTATTGACCGTAGAGTCGTCTCGGTCATGTCTGCATGTCTCCCGAACCCGTAGGGTCTACACACTTAAGGTTCGGTGACGCTAGGGTTGTAGAGATATTAGTATGCGGAAACCCGAAAGTTGCTCGAAGTCCCGTATGAGATCCCGGACGTCACGAGGAGTTCCGGAATGGTCTGGAGGTAAAGAATTCTATATAGGAAGTCCAGTTTCGGCCACCGGGAAAGTTTCGAGGGTCACCGGTATTGTACCGGGACCACCGGAAGGGTCCCGGGGGTCCACCGGGTGGGGCTACCTATCCCGGAGGGCCACGTGGGCTGAAAGGGGAAGGGAACCAGCCCCTAGTGGGCTGGTGCGCCCCCCTTGGGCCTCCCCTGCGCCTAGAGTTGGAAACCCTAGGGGGTGGGGGCGCCCCACTTGACTTGGGGGGCAAGTCCCCCCCCCTAGGCCGCCGCCCCCCTTGGAGATGGGATCTCCAGGGCCGGCGCACCCCCTAGGCCCCC
This sequence comes from Triticum aestivum, assembly GCF_018294505.1. Lineage (NCBI taxonomy): Eukaryota > Viridiplantae > Streptophyta > Magnoliopsida > Poales > Poaceae > Triticum > Triticum aestivum. Next base: position 506,548,782 of record NC_057798.1, on the reverse strand, counting down.
TATATAAAGAGGGGGGAGGAAGGGCAGCCGCACCCTAGTCCCTGGCACCTCCCTCTCCCCCGTACCACCTCTCCCTCTCACTGAGCTTGGCGAAGCCCTGTCGAGATCACCGCTGCTTCCACCATCACGCCGTCGTGCTGCTGGATCTCCATCAACCTCTCCTTCCCCCTTGCTGGATCAAGAAGGAGGAGACGTCTTCCCCAACCGTACGTGTGTTGAACGCGGAGGTGCTGTCCGTTCAGCACTAGGATCATCGGTGATTTGGATCACGACGAGTACGACTCCCTCAACCCCGTTCTCTTTAACGCTTCCGCTCGCGATCTACAAGGGTATGTAGATGCACTCCTCTCTCTCGTTGCTAGATGAACTCCATAGATTGATCTTGGTGAAGCGTAGAATTTTTTATTTTCTGCAACGTTTCCCAACAATAGTCACATGCTACGTGTTATGATCCGGCAAACCCCGGAGTGACAATAGTCGGGACACTTCCCGGTGATGACTGTAGTTTGAGGAGTTCGTGTATTTACTAAGTGCTAATGCTTTGGTCCAGTACTCTATTAAAAGGAGGCCTTAATATCCCTTAGTTTCAATAGGACCCCGCTGCCACGGGAGGGTAGGACAAAAAATGTCATGCAAGTTCTTTTCCATAAGCACGTATGACTATATTTGGAATACATGCATACATTACATTGATGAACTGGAGCTACTTCTATGTCACCCTATGTTATAATTGTTGCATGATGAATTGCATCTGACATAATTATCCATCATTGATCCATTGCCTACAAGCTTTTCACATATTGATCTTATTACGTTACTTCTCCGTTACCACTGTTACGATTACTACAAAATTGCTACTATTACTTTTGCCATCATTACTGTTACTTCCATACTACTTTGCTACTAAATACGTTGCTACAAATATTAAGTCTTTCAGGTGTGGTTGAATTGACAACTCAGCTGCTAATACTTGAGAATATTCTTTGGCTCCCCTTGTGTCGAATCAATAAATTTGAGTTGAATACTCTACCCTCGAAAACTGTTGCGATCTCCTATACTTATGGGTTATCAAAACCATGATTGTGGAGGTGGCTTCAACGATGAGTATGCGCACTCCGGTGAAAACACAAGATCTCTGATCAGGCTGTGTCAATGCCTGTGTCGTGTCCTTGCTGAAGGTGGTGGATCGAAGCTCGACTTTGAGCACAAAAATCCCAAGGCCGGTCTATGGTTGGACTCGTCACCATCAGCGTACATGGGGTGTTTTCCTTCTTGAAGCTTGGCCTAGAGATGTGTACTTTTCATTTGTTTCTATCTTCTACCATAAGCTTAATGGTTTCCTGGTGGAGCTACTACCCTGAGGTACGCGGCCTCGGATTCTTTTTTCAGGGTAAAAAATGTTCGACCGCTAGATTTTTTTTAATAATAAATGGCTATGTGCATATTTTCATGCAGAGGACAGGGTTATCATTTAAAACAAATTAGTGCCCACTACATTATATATCTCCCGCTACCACTTTGCCAAGTTTGAGCATCTCCAACACAGTACCCCATCGGGCGGCGGACCGCGTCTACTCACCCTGTGCGTTCGGTTTATTCGGTTTACATGGTTCAGTTTATACTGTTTTTCGGTTTGTACGGTATTAATACTCCGGTAAATACGGTATGAAATTAAAATACGGTTCGGTTTCGGTATATACCAAATTATTTCGGTATGGTTTCGGTATATACCATAAAAACCAAAGTTGACGCGAATTTGAAAATGATGTAATAATAATTTGCAAATTTATGACTCAAAACACATACTATTTTACACAAATAGTATATGACGTCTGCTTGTCTACTTGTCTGAAATCCCGCAAACCGGACGCAAATTATGAGGAGGTTTGCGGGCGTCCAGACAACCATCACGTACGCGTCCAACACCCTAGTTTGACCCAAAAACATCTATCAAGTTCACGCCCTCTCCCGCATGACGACACCTCCTCGCGCCGGATTCATGCTAGCCCAGGGCAGAGCCGACCAGTCACTGGAGCCAACATTGGAGCGGCCAGCCGACCTAGAGCGCCACCCGCGCGGCATCCTGGACTCCGTCCATGTTTACTAACGAGGAGACGTGACTCGATGGATCATGATGACTATCTAGCGCATTAAAATCGGTGCACAACCGTTCGCCTACAGACATTAAACAGGCGGCGCGGTCGAGAAACCCACTCCGACGCCCTCATTAACACAACTCGCTGCTTGGCCAGGTCGGTGTCCGCTTTTTATACGTGGTCATGCATGTCACGATCCGCAACGCATCACGTCTGCTTATGTTCCTCCTTCGTGCTCCACCTTCCCTATGAATGTGAGCTCTAGAGCGACATGGGAGAGCCTCTCGATGGAGTTGAAGCACTAGTTAGCCGGTCTTGCAGCCGGCTGGCAGGCCCATTGTGCGCAACCGATAGAGGCTGACTTGTTAATGAGCTCATCGGAGGTGAGCGACGACGACCCGACGATGGAGGAGGCGTCCGACAACAAGCTGGCGCCACCGCCCGCGCTAGTCAGTAGGAGGAGCATCTCTACAACTTTGCCCTACTCGCGTATGAGCGCTAGTGCAGAGCCAAATCTACGGGAGTTCGTGAGCGAGGAGGTTGTGGTGTCCATGGTTGTGGAGGACCTGAACTTCCCAAACAAAAGCGGTTTGTGAGACTTTTAAATGGAAATCATCGGATTTTCATGAAAATCGTGCGGTTTGCTTAAATTTCGTTTAAAATGTGTCCGGACGATTCGAGGTATGCGGTTGTATGCCCGCTCTCGTGGACATGTCCGAGCGTGCATGCGGACGGATACTGTGTCCGTTCTAGGGTTTGGAAATGCACAAAGTCTAGTGTATTTCAGAAAATGCCAAACAGTTTACCACTGCCCGGTAAATCTGGTTTGTTCGGGAGAGATCCAGAATACTCGGCTGCAATCCCTGTCTCGATTGTTCGAAGAACAAAACATGCGTCCTGCAATGATTGTGCTTTGTACATAGTAACATTCACAAAACCAAATTTGGTTTCCGCATACAATCTGGGGCCCACTGGCCCTGAAAGATTCGCTGCAATTACGGAGTGCCCCGCTGTACCTCCGTGTGAATTGACCACAGCGCAATCAGGCGGCGCCAAGTAGCAGCACCTCACCACACCAGTGTGCAGGCCTACACGCGGCGAACACTCAAGGAGCCAGTCACAGCTGAGCCTCTCGCGCATGCGATTCCCGTTAGTACAATAAGCCTCTTTCCTCGTCCTCTCGATCCACCGCCGCATCAGTGCCTCCTCAAATAACAGCTGACCGATCGAGCCACCATTTGCCAAGTTTTCCAATCAGTTCAGTGAGTCTCCGTGATACGATTCCCCTTCCGTGCTCTCCGCCGGCCGGCCGGGAAGGGAGCGGAATTTCCCCGACGATGGCGTTCGGCGAAGGAGGCGGCGATGCCACGGCCCCTCTCATCTCCTCCGACGGGCAGAAGCGCCATCTCAACATCGTCAGGAACGGTGAGCGCCCCGCCCGGACCGAACCTCATCCCCGTCGATCGATCGATCGATCGATTTCTTTGGATCTTTCTCTCCCGATGCGTTTGGTCGCCGATGTGTTGTGACTCGTGACGGTGCCATTGGATTGGATTGGAATGCAGGGAACGAATGGACGGCGTCGGCGCACGTTATCACGGCGGTGATCGGGTCCGGGGTGCTGTCGCTGGCGTGGAGCATGGCGCAGCTGGGGTGGGTGGCCGGGCCGGGCATGATGGTGGTGTTCGCCTCCGTGACGGCGCTGCAGTCCACCATCTTCGCCGACTGCTACCGCTCGCCGGACCCGGAGCACGGCCCGCACCGCAACCGCACCTACGCGCACGCCGTCGAGCGCAACTTAGGTACGCAATCCACGTCCCGCCCGTCCTTTTCCGTTTGTTGGCATTTTTCCTGTCCGACTGTTCCTAATCCAAATCTTCAGACAAGATGATAATTTAGTTAATGAGCGTGTAGCTGTATCCGCTCACTGTTCGCCGCGATTGAGTGACAGTCTGACAGAGACAACATAGCCAGACATTGGGCATCAAGTCATTAAACAAAGATACAGTACCTTTCTTAGGGTATTAAACAAAGCTACATGTGTTACACAAGGGGGCGGGGGCGGGGGGTTATGAAGTCACGTCTCTGTTCTGCTTCTCTTGCTCTGACTGGTACCTATCCAGCCATTGTTGTCTCTGTCACCCATGGCGTTTCTGTACCGTATAATCTTCATTACTTCTGAGACGCCGATCATAACTAGTGGTAGACGATCGATCACCCATGGTGAGACGAGCACCACTGGATATAAGAGATCTATCGAAGAAGGCTCGTGAATCTCGCGGCTGGACCAGGCATTCTATGGAGCTCACTCGACTCACGGAGAGCACGTCAAAAGGGGCGCGAAAACGGCTTGGGGGCACGTGGTGGACGCGCACGTTCCTAATCCAACCTCCCCGCGATTAGGGGCACGAAAACGGCTTGGGGGCACGTGGTGGTCGCAGTACACGAGTTCGTGTTTGGGACTGAGAGCAGGACAGCTGGCTATGGCTAGCGGCAGCGGGACTGGCAAGCAAGGTAGTCGCCGACTCTTTTTTTCCGAGAATGTGCAGCTGCCGCGTGGCGCACCAGTTTGATTGTGACACCAACTTGGTTCACACACCTGGTTCGGCCATAATCAAACGACACACATGTGCCCACATTGTTGGAACCTACTCTATTAGCACCGTGTTTTTGTTTCCAGTACACCTCAGTTTCTAAATGAGTTAATAACACTTTTAGTACATAAACTTGCACGGTGCGTACAAATTCATACATAAAGTTGAAAAATGATACAAAGTAGTCCAACAACTTGTGTTTGAAGTACATTTATATACATTTCCGTCCCTAGTCGTTATCTCCCTGTTAACTCTGCGTGGTCTCTAAGTGTGGGGCCCACCTGTAAGTGGGAAATGTTCTTAAAAAAAAATTGTAAGTGGGAAAAGAGGAAGGAAAAAATAAAGAAGAGTTGTGCTTTGCTCCCGCAAGACTAAAACTCGAGAGTCCGCGACAAGCTACAGATTCTTACTGCTTCAGATGGATATAGTAACTTTATATATCTTTCAGAAGGAAAATTGATCTGAATAAAAAACTATGCACCGCACGCGAGCGACACTTTAGCTTCAAGCAATTGTTTGGCTCACTGGTCCATTGAACCAGGCGTGTTTTTTTTTACAAACCAGGGGTAAAAACCAAGCCGTTGAAGGATATTTTCGAAGTTTACTGATTTCCTTTCCGAGTCCATTCGTGAACGAGAAGTAATGACCAAACGAATCAAAAACCGGCTCAGGCATTTCATCAAACACGTAGAGCGCGGGGTGAAAATATGGGAGAGTTTGACGTACCGGAAGCCGTCTGGTGGCGGCAACTTGGTCGGCAACGGTGTGTGTTGGGGCGTCCGGTGGCGAAGCACTGAATTGGGATGGCGGCGGAGCACCGATACCGGTGGAAGTCCGGTGACGGCAATGCAGAGGAGGGTGAACAAAGAGGAGAAAAGTGTTGCTCAAGCAAGGAGAGGGGATGCCGATATGATCGAATTGGCGCGAACACCAGCGGTCAGTCCTACTTGGCGGGCATGCCCAGGCGCGTCCGGGACTCCTCATATCCGCCCCCATATATGGCCTGATCTGGAGAGTGCCGGTCAGTCCGGACGTTTTGGCCGGATATGGGTAGCACGGTTGGGTGGCCTTTTTTGATCCGGATAGTGCCCAGGCAGCCCGTCCGGACGTTTAGGGCAAGTATGAAGGGTCCGATTATAGATGCTCTCACTAAAGAATACATCCTAATTTATAGTGCCTCAAAAACCAGCTGATGAGCCAGTAGAGGGGTAGTACGTCCGTAAAAATCTGAACCGGGAGTCACGCTGGTTTGGTTTCAAAAATTATATGAAGAAAGAACAAGAACAATTCTATCAATTATATAAGAAGGAGACCATGACAAATTAAACAGCATGTAACAGTTTGTGCACTGGCTAGCCTCTCTATGTCTCTTTGGTTCGAATACCGACGGCTTCACTTGTCAAGTAAATAGAGATAACAGCCTGGACGGAAATGTATGTGAATGTACCTCCAACGCAAGTTATTGTACTATTTTGTGACATTTTTCAACTTTATGTATGAATTTGTACCTGCCGTACAAGTTCATGTACTAAAAATGTAATTAACTCTTTCTAAATGTAAGCCGTTTTAGCAGCTTAAATTGAATTGAACTGCCGTAACGTCTCACATTTAGGAACAGAGGGTGTATACTATAGTACTCCAAATGAGAAAAGTTTAGTTCCTAATGGCTGGTCATTTCTGACAGAAAAAAATCATGCTGTATTATTTGCCAGGTAGCGGCAGCGCGTGGGTGTGCCAGTTGTTGCAGCAGACAGCCTTGTTCGGCTACGGCATTGCCTACACCATCACCGCTTCCATCAGCTTCAGGTACATTACTTTTCTTCTCATTTCATGCCGCTCGTTCTGCAAAACCACATGTTTTTTTACACCTTTTGCCAAGATAGGCCCGGCCGTCTTTTCTTTAAGTGCGAGTGGCTCAGCTGTACTGACTAGTGAGTGTTCGGTTGCTGCCTTGTTTTTTTTTTTCGACCGTCGCGTTCGCCTACCAGGCTCCCCAGAAAGGCCGGCCACGCAGTTCCACCCTCGGGCCATCCCATTTTCTTTTTCTATTGAGGAAAACAGGCCATCCCAGCATGTATGGATTGGGCCATCTCCAGGCCCAAAGTGGCCTCGAGTAAGTAAACAACTATGGATTGGGCCGGTAGGAGCTTAGCCCGTTTCCAAATGTCTGCTCTACAATTTCTAATTTCTAATTTGCCTAAAAAAAATGCTCTGCAATTTCCATCAACGTACACATCAGTGTTCTCTCCCCGCACTGGCGTTCTGGCCGTTTTCCCTGGATGCCATTATCAACTTGTCGCCTCCGGGTTGTCACGATCTATCTGGTGCTTAGCATGCGCGAGAATGTCGTGCCGAATTTGGCCGGAAGGGTTGTTTTTGGACCGTCAAGTCAACAAAGCAGTTCAGAAAAACCTACTGTACCACCCCAGCATGTATATCTGCAAGCTTGCACTAGCAGCGGTAGGCTCCCCGAAAGTCCAAATACTCGGACTCTATCAGATCAAGCCAAGACTGACGCCTCCTAGTGACCAACTGACCACTAGCACGTTCCTGAGTATGGCGCTTGCAAGAGAGTGACCGTGGAAATGGTACCAATTCAGTAAAATTGTTCGGTATTGATATCAAGTATGTACGTACTTTTAATTAAAATTTGGTTAGGTGCATCAAATCGAGAGGTCTTACTTTCTTTTGGGGGTAAAATACGTAGAATTTAAGGGACTGCCCATATGGTACCCGAAAACGTTGTTTGCATCGGCCACTTTTCTGAGGACCACTAGGTCTTGATCCAACGGCTAGAAATAATTCAGGCACTGTTCATTCTTAACCTCATATTCTTTCTCCTCCGTGCAACCGCCGGCCTCCGCCCCCCTTGGTCGGCGGGCGGTGCCGCGTGTCGCCACATCGTCCCGCCTTCCCCTCGGCCTCCCCCCATCGTCGTGCTAGCTGTCGCCCCAGCGCCCCCCTCCCCCCCCCTCTCTCCCGCGTGCACACACACGCGCGCACTCATGGCAAGTTTTGGACTCGCTCCCGCCAGCTTCCACTTTTGCACAGCTCGGCCTTGCCGTCGCCAGCGCTCCCCATGCCGTCCTGACCTTTGGCCTCACGCCTCATGAAAAAAGTGATTGTCGCACCTAGCATTTAACAGACACGAAAAATTTTATCAATCACTTAGGGCATCTCTAACAGCAATCCACAAATTTCCTCCCGCATCCGTCCGCGAACAAGGGGGCCAGCCCGCGCGCATGGATGCTGTAGGATGCCATCTAGCCGCATACATTTCAATCCACATTTAAACAAACCGGATGAAATTCATGCAAAACAGCCGATATTCATCAAAACTCAGATAGAAAATAGCATAAATCATCCCTACCATAACATGTAAATTAAGTCTATTACAACAATGTTTCAAATTCGACTAGATCTCGGATGTCCAACAAGTTCTTCATCAACGGATCATGTCGTTCCACACATACTCACCCTTAGCTTCATCTAACAGCGTATGCACGTAAATAGTTGTCCCCATGTGTTGTGCTACACCACGACAGCATGTGCGGGCTACATATAATGTGTAGACCAACATTGAGTGAATAAATAATCAACAAGTTGAGCAATAGGAAGCAAAACTTATGATCTCATCCTCTGCCGTGTGCAATGGCCACCTTGCCTCGAGCTAACGAACCACGTTGCAAAACTTGGTGACGCTGATCTGGATAGTGTGCCAACGATACGATAATGACCTCACGTTACATGGTTGAATGATGTACATGTCGTAGGACGCAATGTGCTTTCGTGCGTGAAATGTTTGTGCACTTGCTGCCAGAAGGCCTCCCCTTTGCTCATGCCTATGAAATCCGCGGATAGGGCCAACCACACATCGCACAACAACTCAGCATCCATGGTCGAGTAGCTCACCACCTTTCGTACTCTAAAAAACAACATAGCATTTGAAAATAAAGCTCAATGGCATTTGATCGAACACCCGCTGAGCGTGGTGTCCGCCATGAAGATAGTCGACCGGGGGGAGTATACCTGGATATAAATGTCTCCAGGGTGGACATCTCCGTCGTAAAGACGAGCGGGCGTGTCGGTGCTGGTTGCGGACGTCCGACATGTCTCTGTGGCGGCCGAAGAGGTACAACAACGACGATAGATGTGGAGGGTGCGGATGGAAAGTAAGGGGAGAAGGGGCGCAGTGGAAGGTTGGGTGGGTCGGGGGTGTCGAAGTCATACGTTTCAGGTGTCCGGACTCCCGCAAACCTCCCCCATTTTGTCCCCAATTTGTGGGAGAAAACGTGTCCGGACCGTCCCGCGAATCAATACAAGCCCGCGTTTGATGGCTTCCACGGTTCGAACGGATGCGTGCGGTTTGTGGGTCCGCTTTGAAGATGCCCTTATACTCTTGTGTGTCAATTTATATTGCTACTTTAGCCATTTTTCTTAAGCATTCTTCAACATTTACACAGCACCGTGGCATTTTCATGATCATGCATAATTATTGACACATTGACTATAAAGCATGGAGACAAGATCATAAGCGATTGTGTGATAGACATGGGCAGTCACTTGCGGCCAAATTGTAGCATAGCATCCCACGCGGAAATGTCTTTCTATGCTCGAGTATGGTCCTAAGAGCATCTTCAGTCGTGTCCCCAGAACGGCCTCCCCAGGAGTATTTTTTGCGTCGGCGCCGAAAAAATGGCCCAGTCGCGTCCCCAGGACGCGGAATTCCGCCGGCTCGGCCCGTTTTTGCGCCCGACGCTCGCAGGCTGAACCCGGCGTACTGGGGGGCGTTCGGGGGCTCCGGCGTAAGGGAAAAGCGTTCCTAGGGTCACATTGGCAGGCGAAGAGTCAAGCCATCCGCCCAGATTCGCCTCCTACCCCCCGTGCTCGGCCGCTACTCTGTGCCACCCTGCCGATCCCGGCGTCGTCCACCGCCCACAGCAGCTAGGGGGGCCATCTCCTGCCGGGAAAAAGAAGGGGTTTCGTCGAGGCAGCCTCTTCGCCGCCGTCCGGTCACCTTTTCCGGCGTTCCGGCTGCGCAGGGCCTGTACACCGGCGGGCTTGCGCCCACCTCGCCCTCAAGGTGTTTGGTGAATTGCCCGGCCCGGTGATGGACTTCGAAGATGAGGAGGCGCTCGCGGTGTTGCTGGATGAGGAAGCCCACGCCGACGTCCAGGAGCAAGAGCTTCTCATGGTGCTCGCCGCCCTCGTTGGCCTGCTGGCGAGCAGTGAAAAGCCGCGGCGAGGTGGCTTGGCGCTTGGGCGGGTGAAAGCAAAGAACCGGCATCGTCTGGAAGGCTACTGCATGCTCTACTCGGACTACTTCGCCGACGCTCCATTGCACGGTGAGAAAACATTTCGGCGTCGTTATCGGATGAGCCGAAAGCTTTTCCTCCGGATTGTGAATTCCATCCGGGAGTTCGACGGCTACTTCAAGTGCAAGAAGGATTGCACTGGCACACTTGGATTCATCTCGATCCAGAAGTGCATGACATCTATGAGGATGCTTGCATATGGAGCTCCCGGTGATTCACTCGATGACTATGGGCGCATGGCCGAGTCCACCACCAGCGAGTGTTTCTACAAGTTCTGCAGGGCAGTGGTGGCAGTGTTTGGACCGCAGTACTTGCGAACACCCAATGCGGAAGACACGGCTCGGATCTTAGCACAGAATGAAGCTAGAGGATTTCTTGGGATGCTTGAAAGCATCGACTGCATGCATTGAAAATGGAAGAACTGCCCATTTGCTTGGCAAGGGTTGTACAAAGGCGCCAAAGGCGGTTGCAGTGTGGTGCTTGAGGCAGTGGCCATACAGGACCTCTGGATTTGGCACTCTTTCTTTCGGATGCTAGGAACTCACAATGACATCAACGTCCTGCAGTGCTCCTCAGTCTTTGCCAAGCTTGTTGAAGGTCATTCTCCTCCGGTGAACTTTGAGGTCAATGGACGGCAGTACAACAAGGGATACTATCTAGTTGATGGCATCTATCCGAGATGGTCGACATTTGTGAAGACCATCTCAAACCCTGTGCCAGGAGGCAAGAACGTCTGGTTTGCGAAGGTTCAGGAGGCTTGCAGGAAGGATGTCGAGCGGGCATTTGGTGTGCTCCAATCTCGATTTGCTGTTGTCCGGTTCCCTGCTCAGACCTAGTCAAAAGATCAAATGTGGGAGATCATGACTTGCTGTGTCATCTTGAACAACGTGATCATCGAGAGCGAGTAGGAAGAGCCAATGTTTGACTGAACCATATTACAAGTAGGGTCCTCTTGTCCAAGTTGATCACCAGCTACCGGCAAACTGGACTGACTACCTCAATATGCGTCAGGAGATCCGAGACCCACAGGTGCATCAAGAACTGCAACACGATCTGATGGAGCACTTATGGAGGCTCAAGGGCGAGGCCGGGAATGACGCGTGATGATGAAACTTGAGTTTTTATTTGTTAAACTATATAATTTGTATTGAACTATTTTGTTGAACTATTTGACGGCGTGAACTATTTGTTAAACTATTTGATTTATGTGATGAAACACGCCGAACTATGTGACAAACTAATAATTTCTATTTGTATGTGAAAATTCACGCCGAAACACGGCGAACCACGCGCGAATATGGGCTGATTCACACCGATATCGAACCGTTTTTTGACATAATTGGGCCGAACATTGGGCCGAAATCAGCGCCTGGGGTGACGGCCGGGTGCCGAACCGCCCCAGCGTCGAGTTTATCGCCGGCGCACCCCTAGACTGCTCTTTTTCGACGCTCTGGGAGGTCGAACCGCTGGAGATGCTCTAACCCCTACGGCCCTACCTAGAGGTGCAGTTCAATGGACCAACCGGCTCCACGGGCATTGCCAGCCCACATGCGTTTTCGGACTAAACATAGCCCCTGATTATCTTCAGATCCAAACGCCATCACTACACCGGTCCGGATCCACCAGAGTTTATCCCGCGATCCTTGATCAATCATATCCGCATCCACATTTCCGTCACATTCTTGTTTCAAAAAAACATTTCCGCCCCATTTCGGTCGATACAGAAGATACTCTTATCAGATTCACAGATACTCGCCCAAGCTGACCTGCATATCTCCAGTGATCCGGCTTCACTAATTCGGGCAACGGAGGGGGCGCCGCGGTTTTCGCTCTCGAGAAAAAAATACGGGATCCGCGTCCAAAAGAAGCGGACAAAATCGCGATGGCGATGGCACCAAAGATTCACGCACTGGTCAGCGGAGGCTCACCGGCATGGCGATGTCTGTCTCGTCTCGTCTCCGCTCCTTCTCCACCCGCTCGCCACGAACCAGACAGTCAAAACCGATTGAGAAAGGAGCAACCTACCCGCTACGTCCCCGCGGGACCCACACACCCACAGCCGCTACGTGCTCGCTCCGGTCGTGTGCCGCCGTATAGCTCCGCGGTTCTTGGCTGAACCCCATTAATTTTCCCAGTCTCTTCCCCGGCAAGCGGCGCGAATCTTGGCTTAGGGCGAGCCTCTGCGCGGTGCCGGGGCAATGGCGGTGCAGCACTCCCTCCAGGTGATCGACGGCCGGTGCGACGACGACGGGAGCCCGCCCCGGACCGGTATGCATGGCGGCACCTCCTCCTAACACGCGATGCGCGGTTGCTTATTCGTTTGCTTACTCTGCTGCTGCTGCTGCTGGCCCGGCGACCGGCGTGTCCTGTCGTGGTGTTGCTGCTGCAGGGACCGCGTGGACGTGCGCGGCGCACATCATCACGGCGGTGATCGGGTCTGGGGTGCTGTCGCTGGCCTGGGGCGTGGCGCAGCTGGGGTGGGTGGCCGGACCGGCGTGCATGCTGTGCTTCGCGCTCGTCACCTACGTCTCCGCCTCCCTCCTCTCCGACTGCTACCGCTGCCAGGACGCCGAGAAGGGGCCCAGGAACCGCTCTTACATGGACGCCGTCCGCTTCTACCTCGGTACTACTCTAGCATCAGCAGTTCAGCATGCAAAGCCTGTTCCGTTCCATGAGCTTGTGCCTGTGCTGTGGTATTGTGATTTGATCGGTGCATCACTGTGGCAACGTACTCAGGCAAGAAGCAGACCTGGGCTTGCGGCTCGCTGCAGTACCTGAGTCTGTACGGCTGCAGCGTTGCGTACATCATCACCACCGCCACTAGCATCAGGTAGCCGCCGCCTGGCCGCCTCGCCGGTCATCCATCAGTTGCACTGCAGCGTCGGTCGAGCAAGAAACTATAGTGAACTAATTTTGTGCTCGTGGTACGTCGTGGCGTTCGGTTTACAGCCATACTAATTCGATCGTTTTGCTTGCTGCAGGGCGATTCTGAAGGCCAACTGCTACCACGCTCACGGGCACGACGCGCCCTGCAGCTTTGACGGCAGCTACTACATGCTCATGTTCGGGGGTGTGCAGCTCCTCCTCTCCTCCATACCGGACTTCCACGACATGGCGTGGCTCTCCGTCCTCGCCGCGGTCATGTCTTTCTCCTACGCCTTCATCGGCCTCGGCCTTGGCCTCTCCAACACCATCTGTAAGTGTTTCCCGGACCCGGCCAGCCAGTCAGATTACGTAGTTGCTTATCTCAGTATGAACGTTGAAATCACACAGAGCTGACACGGTTGTTCTTCAGCTAACGGTGTCATCAAAGGAAGCATAACGGGTGTCCCAATGAAAACCCCTCTCGCCAAGGTATGGCGCGTCTCACAGGCCATCGGCGACATTGCGTTCGCGTACCCGTACTCCTTGATCCTCCTAGAAATTCAGGTAATACGTCCACTCCTTAGTAGCATCCTGTCTTTTTAGAATTGCTTATTTGGTAGTACTGTCAGTAAACCAGTGAGCACAATGACACGTTGTTTTGTTTCGCTCGTGCATGTGCCAATACATACTGTAGGACACCCTCAAGTCGCCACCGGCTGAGAACAAGACGATGAAGAAGGCGTCCATCATCTCCATCCTGGTCACCACCTTCTTCTACCTCTGCTGTGGCTGCTTCGGCTACGCCGCCTTCGGTAACGACGCACCGGGGAACCTCCTCACCGGCTTCGGCTTCTACGAACCCTACTGGCTCATCGACTTCGCCAACGCCTGCATCATCCTCCACCTGCTCGGTGGCTACCAGGTACTATTACTACCCAAAACCCTGAAACTGAAACTTCTTCAGGCTGGTTTTATTACAGAATGAAATGAAAAACACGAGCAGAGCTCTGAACTGATACGAAACAAAACGAATGCAGGTGTACAGCCAGCCGATCTACCAGTTCGCAGACAGGTACTTCGCGGAGCGGTACCCGGGGAGCGGGTTCGTGAACGACTTCCACACGGTGAAGGTGCCGCTGCTGCCGCCCTACAGGGTGAACCTGCTGCGGGTGTGCTTCCGGACGGCGTACGTGGCGAGCACGACGGCCGTGGCGCTCTTCTTCCCCTACTTCAACGAGATCCTGGCGCTGCTGGGCGCGCTCAACTTCTGGCCGCTGGCCATCTACTTCCCCGTGGAGATGTACTTCATCCAGCGGAAGGTGCCCCGCTGGTCCACCAGGTGGCTCGTCCTCCAGGGCTTCAGCACCGTCTGCCTGCTCGTCAGCGCCTTCGCGCTCGTCGGCTCCATCCAGGGCGTCATCAGCCAGAAGCTAGGCTAGTACAATATATATGTGCTCACGATAGAGAGATTCCCCTTCCGGTTGGAACTGGGTTGCTGCTTTTCCAGTAGTGTAATGGCTATGGAGAATGTCACTACCGTGTTATAGCGACAGGGGAGCATTAGGTTTCTCCCTCCGTGGCGATGAAAACAACGAAGTACAAAGCATCTTGTATCTGCACGAGCAGGACCGCAGTGGCACGCCGTTTTCAGTGCCTTTCTTTCTGGCTTGTGCATTGGACTGAAACCTGTACACATGTTAGATTAGATTTGCCAGGTCACTTGAGAAGAATGTTGGGATGATTTTCCATAAGTACTTCATGTCTGCATCTAATAACTGGTTCAGACTGCCTGCTCATCCAGCATGCATAAAACATGCGCCTGCAGGGTCGACTTTACTGAAATGATGGGAAAGAACATGATCCAGGGGGGGTTCTTGGGATTGCTTTGCCTGCCCTTGGTGTGCTTGATGACAAGGGTCGCAGAATAAAGTAGCAGCCTCATCTCAAGAGTGTAATGGCAGCGCGACGCATATAAATGGTGCTACAGTACTGCTGGCGGTGTAAAGATCCTTGTAAAATAACTACGCCAAGAGTAGTCTATCATCCGGAACCGTTCGGTTCTCTTGGGTTGGAGGCTTGGAATACTTTCTGATAAGACACTCTATGAAAAAACGATAAGAGCATTTACAACCACATTTGCCTAATTTAGCCCCTTATATGTCTACACACAATTTGAGTTCACCCCTTTTATGTTCGTTGTTTACAACCATCCCCTCATTTCTTACCCCCATATCCATACAAATTCATGTAGTGTTGATCACGTAAAACCAAATCCATACAAAGCATACATTAAAAGTTCAGCATATTGCATCGGACAACCAAAAGGGACCACAATTCATCACCGTATTCTACTAAAACTAAACTATTAATAAATTTAACTCGAAAATGAGAAGATTCATCGCTTAGCCTTGCCCTACCCCTTGCCATCGGCAGTGGTACATGGTCAAGATAGCGGCAGTGACACATTTATGGGGAATTGAGGGTTATGGTTGTAGATGCTCCTTTGGCAAGTGCTAGGGTGCTGCCTAGGTGGGGAGTGATCACACTCCTGTGGTGTGGGACTTTGATGTTGACCATAGGCCAAAAAGTAGCGGTTTTAAATTTAAGAAATGGTGGATTACCAAGCCTGATTTTAAAGATTTGGTAGTAAAAGCCTGGACTAGCAGGTGTAATAGCAATAAGCATGTGGATATCTGGCAGCACAAGGTGAGGACATTTCGAAAACTGGCCAGCGGCTGGAGTAGGAATATAGAGGATGCCCTTAGAAGAGATAAGAAAGAGCTGAGAGTGGAGACTTATCTGATAGTGATAGAATAAGGATGGATGAGATCCTTAAAGAGTTACATGAGGTCTGGGATGTAGAGGAAATTAAAGCTAGGCAAAGGTCTAGAGATAGAGACATCTTGGAAGGGGATAGGAACATAGCTTATTTTCAGGCTGTGGCTAACCAAAGGAGGAGGAAAAAAGTTATTCATGTTCTGGAAGGTGATGAAGGTCCAACTAGTGATAACAAAGGGATGCAGAAAATAGCAGTAGATTACTAGAAAAAGTTGTTTAGTTGGGAACCTAGACCAAACATAAATCTCCAAGAGGACTTCTATAATGCCTCTGAAAAGGTGACCATAGAGGAAAATGCAAAACTAGCAACTTCCTTTTCTGAAGAAGAGATTAAAGCTATCGTTTTTGGATCTTATTCTGATGGGGCACCTGGGCCTGATGGGGTCCCTTTTATGTTTCATCAAGTTTTATGGGATGTGGTGAAGGGAGATTTGATTAGAATGTTTAATGCCTGGTTTGAGGGTGATCTTGATTTGTTTAGGCTTAACTTTGCTATGATTACCTTGATCCCCAAAGCGAATGAAGCAATAATTATCAATAAGTTTAGGCCTATTAGTTTGCTTAATTGTTGCTTTAAGATTTTGACAAAAGTCTTGACTAACAGGTTGGTTGTGATCATGGGAAGACTGATTTCAGGCTTCTAGTCTGCCTTTGTAAGGGGTAGATTTATACTAGAGAGTGTTGTAACTGCCCATGAGATTGTACATGTTGTGCATTCCTCTGGCACACAGGGGTTGTCTTCAAGATTGATTATGAGAAAGCTTATGATAATGTTAATCTAGATTTCCTATATGTGTTGCTAGCTATTAGAGGGTTTGGGTCCAAGTGGATAGGATGGATTAGAAATATCACACAGGGTGGCTTTGTTGGAGTAAGCTGAATGGTGAGGAAAGTGATTTCTTCCTCGCTGGAGAAGGATTGAGGCAGGGGGACCTTGTAGCCCTTCTAGTTTTCAAACGGATGGTGGATGTTTTCTCTAGGATGCTAGTTGAAGGTTCTCATGATGGGCTAGTTCAAGGGCTCCGCCCTGAGTTAGTTCCTGGTGGAGTGATGTGTCTACAATATGCTGATGAGACATTGTTGTTCCCGGAGAAAAATAGTAGAATAGCACTGAACCTAAAGTGGATTCTGACTTGTTTTGAACAGGTCTCTGGTATGAGGATTAACTACCACAAGAGTTCCCTGGTTCCAATTAATGTGGAAGCTAGGGAATTGAAAGAATTTGTAGATATCTTTCAATGTGTAGTTGGGGATTTCCCCATTAAATATTTAGGGATCCCACTCCATTTTGACAAATTAAGTAGGGAGGATCTCCAAGTCCTTATACATAAGATTTTGGCAAGGATTGCTAGGTGGAGAGGTAAGCTCCTCTCCTACCTAGGCAAAATCACCTTGATCAAATCTTGCCTAGCTAGTATTCCTTTGTATTTACTGTCCTTATTCAAGTTTCCCAAGTAGGCTCTGAAATTGATCAACTCACACATGGCTAACTGCATGTGGAGTGACAGTGAAGGTGCTCACAAGTTTCATCTTGCCAACTAGATATCCATCTGCATGGAAAAGGAGTTTGGTGGGATGGGTGTGTTAAATTTGCAAGATATGAATGTTTGTCTTATAGGAGCTTGGGTTAAAAGATATGTAGCTGGGGAAGGTTCCTCGTGGAGGAAGATAGTTGATAGTAACTATAATACAAGAAACCCAAATATTCTCTGTTGTCATGGTTCTCACCCCTCCCAGTTTTGGAAAAGTTTCCTTTGGGCTTTACAAGCTGTTATGGTGGGTTACAAGTGGTATGTTGGCAGTGGTAAACTACTAAGGTTCTGGGAGGATACCTGGTATGGGAATGCCCCTCTGGCTACCTAATTTTGGGATTTATATATCCTAGTTAATGAGAAGAATAGAACCATCTCAGATTTATGGGATGGACATGAGCTCAAATGTACCTTTAGAGGAACTTGTTTGATGAACTCATGCTTCAGTGGTTTGATCTGATTAATATCCTCAAGCTTACCAAATTTAGCTAGAAGGAGGACTCTTTGATTTGGAAATATGAGTCTAAAGGGATCTATTAATCTAAATTTCTATATGGTGTTGTTATTTTTAGAGGGGTTCAACCTGTTTATTTACCTATTGTCTGAAGTGTCAGAGTACCGCCTAGAACTCAAGGTTTCCTGTGGCTTTTTCACAGAATAAGATTATGACTTGTGATAATCTTAGGAAGCATGGAATAGCCAAGCCTCTAGAATGTGTTCATTATAAAGAACTGAAAACAGTTTATCATCTGTTCTTCATGTGTATTGTAGCTAGAGTGGTTTGGTTAGAGGTTGAACTGGGGTTCCATACCTCACTTAATGATTTTGAGTCAATTGTTAAGAAATGGATTTGCAACAAAAGATTCTTAAACTTGAATGTAGTGAGTTCTGCAGTCCTGTGGGGACCACATGGAACTTAAAAAATTCAACAGTCTTTAATAGATGTTCCTGGGTGTCTATGAAATAGGTCTTTGGTTTGGTTTTCCACTACGTAAGAGATTGGACCAAGCTGTTTCAAGATCTCCAGGGGGCCTGATGCAAGAGTTTTAAGACTTGATTTCAAATTGCTTGAAGGACCCTCTGACGCTGGAATCGGGTTGAAGGACTGCCGCAAATGGCTTGGAGACGCTTCTGTTGGAAATATGCCCTAGAGGCAATAATAAAGTGATTATTATCATATTTCTTTAATCATGATAAAAGTTTATTATTCATGCTAGAATTGTATTGACCTAAAACTTAAATACATGTGTGAATACATAAACAAATACCGTGTCCCTAGTAAGGCTCTACTAGACTAGTTGATCAAAGATAGTTAAGGTTTCCTAACCATAGAGATGAGTTGTCATTTGATAAGGGGATCACATCATTGGTAGAATGATGTGATGGACTAGACCCAACCATAAGCTTAGCATTATATTGTTTAAGTTATTTGCTATAGTTTTCTTCATGTCAAGTATCTGTTCCTTCGACCATGAGATCATGCAACTCCCGGATACCAGAGGAATACCTTGTGTGCTATCAAATGTTACTTCGTAACTAGGTGATCATAAAGGTGCTCTACAGGTATCTCTGAGGGTGTCTGTTGGGTTGGCATGGATCGAGACTGGGATTTGTCACTCCGTTTGACGGAGAGGTATCTCTGGGCCCTCTCGGTAATACAACATCACAAGAAGCTTGTAAACAATGTGACTAAGTAGTTAGTCATGGGATCTTGAATGACAGAACGAGTAAAGAGACTTGTCGATAACGAGATTGAACTAGGTATGAGATATGGACGATCGAATCTCGGGCAAGTAATATAC
This sequence comes from Triticum aestivum, assembly GCF_018294505.1. Classification (NCBI taxonomy): domain Eukaryota; kingdom Viridiplantae; phylum Streptophyta; class Magnoliopsida; order Poales; family Poaceae; genus Triticum; species Triticum aestivum. The sequence continues at coordinate 506,529,740 of NC_057798.1, read as the reverse complement.
CGACGGACGGAGGGAACTGCATATGGGATTAACCGGATCCTTGACATCGTGGTTCAAACAATAAAATATATTCATGGAATATGTAGGAACCAATATGGGCATCCAGGTCCCACTATTGGTTATTGACCAGAGAGGTGCCTCGGTCATGACTACATCATTCCCGAACCCGCAGGGTCACATGCTCAACGTTCGTTCACGCTAGAGTAGTATTGAGATATTTGATGATTGGTAACCGAATATTGTTAGGAGTCCCGGATGAGATCCTGGATGTCACGAGGAGTCTCGGAATGGTCTAGAGGTAAAGATTTATATATGCAAAGTTGTTTTTAGGGTTCCAGAAAAAGTTTCAGTTTTTTGGTATTGTACCGGGAAGCTTCCAGAAGGTTCCAAAAACTTCCAGAGAAGTCCGGAAATCCACCAAGGGTTCTACCACGTCCCAAGGGTCAGCATGGGCTGAGGGGAGACGCCATGGCCTTATTGGGCCAGGCGCGCACAAGTCCCTCAAGGCCCATGCAGTTGGGAAAGGTGGAAAGTCCACCTTTGTATGGAAGGGAAGGAGGAGGACTAGGATTCCACCTCCTCCCCCCTTGGCTGCGCCCTAGGGTTTGGAGGGGATGTTCTCCATGACCCTCCACCTATATATAGAGGGGAGGGGCGCCCCAAGAGGACACCCAAAGCCCTTGGCGCCCCTCTCTCTCCCGTTACTCCGTAGTTCCACCGCCTCGTCCCGGCGGCGCTTAAAATTTAAGTGAAGCATAAAGAGCAATTCTAACAAATCATAGCATAATTTTGGCTCTCTTAAATAGGTGTGTCCAGCCAGGATACTTGTGAAAAACTAAAAAGAAAAACAAGCAAAGACTCATATAATACAATACGCTCCAAGAAAAACTCATGATATGTGACAGATAAAAATATGGCTCCAAATAAAATACCGATGGTCGTTATAAGAAAGAGGGGATGCCTTCCGGGGCATCCCCAAGTTTATTTTATTGGTTCTCCTTCAATATTATATTGGGGTGCCATGGGGCATCCCCAAGCTTAGGCTCTTGACACTCCATATTCCTTCATCCATCATGATCTCACCCAAAACTTGAAAACTTCAATCACACAAAACTTAACAAAACCTTCGTGAGATCCGTTACTATAAGAAAGCAAATCACTACTCTAAGCACTATTGGGAACCTATTCATATTTTATTATTGCATTATATATACTGTATTCTAACTTTACCATGGCTTATGCCCCCCGATACAATCCATAGATTCATCAAAATAAGCACACAATGCAACGAAAACAGAATCTGTCAAAAAACGGAACAGTCTGTAGTAACCTGGAAATTTCGTATACTTCTGTAAATCCAAACATTATGAAAAATTAGAACAACGTGCGCAATTTGTATGTCAATCTTGTGTAAAAATTTCAGAGCAAAATCACATTTCTGTGAGTTTTTAAAATTCTGCTACTAGGCGCAAAAGTTTCTGTTTTTCAACAAGATCAAATCAACTATCACCCAACATGATCCCAAAGGCTTTACTTGGCACAAAAACTATTTAAAACATAAAAACACAATTAAAACAGAGGCATAATTGTTCAACCACTCAAGAATAGAAAGAAAAGGGCAAAAATAAATTTTATTCATTGGGTTGCCTCCCAACAAGCGCTATCGTGTTATGCCCCTAGCTAGGAATAATTCATAGATTCAAGTATTGTCATCTTTACTTTCCAATTCCTCAATCACACAACCAATTAGCATGTATGTGTTTCAATAATAATACTTCTAGGAATAAGATTGAAGAATTCATTCTTGCAAGTAGTGTCTCATACAACTTCAACAAAGTCGGGGTGAATACTAATCATCTTAAGATCTTCTTTGTTATTAGAAGAAGTTGCACCCTTGTTCTTAGTGACTTGAGTACCCTTGCAAATTTTTACGGGAGTCTTTTCAATAGTTCTAGTAGAAGCAAAAGCCGAGCTTAAATTACTAAAAATTTCTTCCAACTTATCAATACAAGAGGGACTCTCTCCAATTCTTTTGTTAGTTATGGTTTCCCTTTCCCTTAGTAATTTGAAAACATCACCCGCTTTTGACCCAAATTCATTAGCAAGATTCTGCATCTTTGTATCCAAGTTTTCAATTTGCTCTAAGGTGACCATCTGTTGGGGAACGTGGTAATTTCAAAAAAATTCCTACGATCATGCAAGATCTATCTAGGAGATGCATAGCAACGAGAGGGGAGAGTGTGTCCACGTATCCTCATAGACCGAAAGCGGAAGCATTTCAATAACATGGTTGATGTAGTCGAACTTCTGCGTGATCCAACCGATCAAGTACCAAACATACGGCACCTCCGCGTTCAGCACACGTTCATCTCGATGACGTCCCTCATGCTCTTGATCCAGTTGAGGACGAGGGTGAGTTCCGTCAGTACGATGGTGTGGCCACGGTGATGATGATGCTACCGGCGCAGGGCTTCGCCTAAGCACTACGATGGTATGATCGAGGTGTGTAACTGTGGAGGGGGGCACCGCACACGGTTAAGAGAAACTTGTGTGTCTTTGGGGTGCCCCCTGCCCATGTATATAAAGGAGGGAGGAAGATAGGCCGGACCTCCTAGGGGCGCGCCAAGTGTAGGGAGTCCTACTAGGACTCCCAAGTCCTAGTAGGATTCCCTTTCCTTTTCGGAGTAGGAAAGAAGGAAAGGAGGGAGAGGGAGAAGGAAGGGGGGCACCCCCACCCCTTGTCCAATTCGGTTTGGGCAGGGGGGAGGCGCACACCACCTCGTGGCCCTTCTTCCCTCTCTCCACTAAAGCCCAATAAGGCCCATTAACTTCCCCCGACGAATTCCCGTAACTCTCCGGTACTCCAAAAAACACTCGAATCACTCGGAACCATTCCTATGTCTGAATATAGCCTTTCAATATATCGATCTTTATGTCTCGACCATTTCAAGACTCCTCGTCACATCCGTGATCTCATCCGGACTCCGAACAAACTTTGGTCATTAAAACACATAACTCGTAATACAAATCGTCATCGAACGTTAAGCGTGCGGACCCTATGTGTTCGAGAACTATGTAGACAAGATTGAGACACATCTCCGATCAAAAACCAATAGCGGAACCTGGATGCTCATATTGGCTGCTACATATTCTATGAAGATCTTTATCGGTCAAACCGCATAACAACATACGTTGTTCTCTTTGTCATCGGTATGTTACTTGCCCGAGATTCGATCATCGGTATCATCATACCTGGTTCAATCTCATTACCGGCAAGTCTCTTTACTTGTTCCGTAATGCTTCATCCCGCAACTAACTCATTAGTCACATTGCTTGCAAGGCTTATAGTGATGAGCATTACCGAGAGGGCCTAGAGATACCTCTCTGATACACGGAGTGACAAATCCTAATCTCGATCTATGCCAACCCAACAAACACCTTCGCAGACACTTGTAGAGCATCTTTATAATCACCAAGTTACGTTGTGACGTTTGATAGCACACAAGGTGTTCCTCCGGTATTCGGGAGTTGCATAATCTCATAGTGTGAGGAACATGTATAAGTCATGAAGAAAACAGTAGCAATGAAACTGTAACGATCATAATGCTAAGCTAATGGATGGGTCTTGTCCATCACATCATTCTACTAATGATGTGATCCCATTCATCAAATGACAACACATGTCTATGGTTAGGAAACATAACCATCTTTGATTAACGAGCTAGTTAAGTAGAGGCATACTAGGGACACTATGTTTTGTCTATGTATTCACACATGTACTAAGTTTCCAATCAATACAATTCTAGCATGAATAATAAACATTTATCATGATATAAGGAAATAAATAATAACTTTATTATTGCCTCTAGGGCATATTTCCTTCAGTCTCCCACTTGCACTATAGTGAATAATCTAGTTCACATCGCCATGTGATTTAACACCAATAGTTCACATCTATATGTGATTAACACCCATAGTTCACATCGTCATGTGACCAACACCCAAAGGGTTTACTAGAGTCAAAAATCTAGTTCACATTGCTATGTGATTAACACCCAAGGAGTACTAAGGTGTGATCATGTTTTGCTCATGAGAGAAGTTTAGTCAACGGGTCTGTCACATTCAGAGCCGTGTGTATTTTGCAAATATTCTATGTCTACAATGCTCTGCATGGAGCTACTCTAGCTAATTGCTACCACTTTCAATATGTATCCAGACTGAGACTTAGAGTCATCTGGATCGGTGTAAAAGCTTGCATCAACGTAACTCTTTACGACGAACTTTTTATCACCCCCATAACCGAGAAACATTTCCTTAGTCCTCGGTAAGGATAATTTTGACCGCTGTCCAGTGATCTACTTCTAGATTACTATTGTACCCCCTTGCCAAACTCATGGCAAGGTACACAATAGGTCTGGTACACAACATAGCATACTTTATAGAACCTATGCCTGAGGCATAGGGAATGGCTTTCATTCTCTTTCTATCTTCTACCGTGGTCGGGATTTGAGTCTTACTCAATTTTATACCTTGTAATATAGACAAGAGCTCCTTCTTTGACTGATTCATTTTGAAATATTTCAAAAACTTGTCAAGGTATATACTCATTGAAAAAATCTTATCAAGCGTCTTGATCTATCTCTATAGATCTTCATGCCCAATATGTAAGCAGCTTCACCGAGGTCTTTCTTTGAAAATCTCTTTTCAAACTCTCCTTTATACTTTCTAGAAAGTTCTACATCATTTCCGATCAACAATATGTCATTCACATATACTTATCAAAAAGGCTATAGTGCTCCCACTCACTTTCTTGTAAATACAGGCTTCTCCATAAGTCTGTATAAAACCATATACTTTGATCACCTTATCAAAGCATATATTCCAACTCCAAGATGCTTGCACCAGTTCACTGATGGATTGCTAGAACTCGCACACTTTGTTAGCACCTTTAGGATTGACAAAACCTTCTGGTTGCATCATATACAACTCTTCTTTAAGAAATATCCATTTAAGGAATGCAGTTTTGACATCCATTTGCCAGATTTCATAAAATATGGCAACTACTAGCATGATTCAGACAGATTTAAGCATCACTACAGTTGAGAAAATCTCATTGTAGTCAACACCTTGAACTTGTTGAAAACCTTTTGCGACAAGTCAAGCTTTGTAGATAGTAACACTACTATCAGCGTCTGTCTTTCTCTTGAAGATCCATTTCTATGGCTTGCCGATCATCAGGCAAGTCCACCAAAGGCCACACTTTGTTCTCATAAATGGATCCCATCTCAGATTCCATGGCCTCAAGCCATTTTGTGGAATCTGGGCTCATCATCGCTTCCTCATAGTTCGTAGGTTCATCATGGTCTAGTAACATGACTTCCAGAATAGGATTGCCATACCACTCTGGTGCGGACCGTACTCTGGTTGACCTACGAGGTTTGGTAGTAACTTGATCTAAAGTTTCATGATCATCATCATTAGCTTCTTCACTAATTCGTGTAGGAATCACTGGAACTGATTTCTGTGATGAATGACTTTCCAATTCGGGAGAAGGTATAGTTACGTCATCAAGCTCTACTTTCCTCCCACTCACTTCTTTCAAGAGAAACTCCTTCTACAAAGGATCCATTCTTAGCAACGAATATCTTGCCTTTGGATCTGTGATAGAAGGTGTACCCAAACGCTTCCTTTGGGTATCCTATGAAGACGCACTTCTCCGATTTGGGTTCAATTTTATCAAGTTGAAGCTTTTTCACATAAGCATCACAGCCCCAAACTTTAAGAAACGACAACTTTGGTTTCTTGCAAACCACAGTTCATAAGGCGTCGTCTCAATGGATTTTGATGGTGCCCTGTTTAAAGTGAATGCAGCTGTCTCTAATGCATAACCCCAAAACGATAGTGGTAAACCATTAAGAGACATCATAGATCGCACCATATCCAATAAAGTGCGGTTACGATGTTCGGACACACCATTATGGACTTTGCATCTTTATGGAGTTTCTTCATGCGTTTTACACCGATATGACCCAAACGGTAGTGCCACAAATAACTTGCACTATCATTATCAACTTTGCATCTTTTGGCATCAATATTATGTGTATCTTTACGATCAAGATTCAATAAACTATCAACATTGGGTGTATGACCATAGAAGGTTTTATTCATGTAAACAGAATAATAATTATCCTTTGTCATAGATGAATAACCGTATTGCAATAAACATGATCTAATCATATTCATGCTCAACGCAAACACCAAATAACATTTATTTAGGTTCAAGACTAATCCTGAAAGTATAGGGAGTGTGCGATGATGATCATATCAATCTTGGAACTACTTCCAACACACATTGTCACTTCACCCTCAACTAGTCTCTATTTATTCTGTAAATCCTATTTCGAGTTACTAATATTAGCAACCAAAGAAGTATCAAATACCCAGGGGCTACTATGAACACTAGTAAGGTACACATCGATAACCTGTATATCAAAAATACCTATATTCACTTTGCCATCCTTCGTATCCGCCAAATGTTTGGGGCAGTTCCGCTTCCAGTGACCATTTTCTTTGTAGTAGAAGCACTTAGTTTCAGGCTTAGGTCTAGCTTTGGGCTTCTTCATAGGAGTGACAACTTGCTTGCCATTCTACTAGAAGTTCCCTTTCTTTCCCTTTGCCCTTTTCTTGAAACTATTGGTCTTGTCAATCATCAACACTTGATGCTCTTTTCTTGATTTCTACCTTCGTCTATTTCAGCATCACGAAGAGCTCAGGAATCGTTTTTGTCATCCCTTGCATACTATAGTTCATCACGAAGTTCCAGTAACTTGGTGATGGTGACTAGAGAACTCTGTCAGTCACTATCTTATCTGGAAGATTAACTCCCACTTGATTCAAGCGATTGTAGTACCCGGACACTCTGAGCACATGCTCACTAGCTGAGCAATTCTCCTCCATCTTTTAGGCAAAGTATTTGTCTGAGGTCTCATACCTCTTGACACGGGCATGAGTCTGAAATACCAATTTCAGCTCTTGGAACATCTCATATGGTCCATGGCGTTCAAAACGTTTTTTAAGTCCCCGTTCTAAGCCGTAATGCATGGTGCACTTAAACTATCAAGTAGTCATCATATTGAGCTAGCCAAACATTCATAACATCTGCATCTGCTCCTGCAATAGGTATGTCACCTAGAGGTGCATCAAGGACATAATTCTTCTGTGTGGCAATGAGGATAAATCTCAGATTACGGACCCAGTCCGCATCATTGCTACTATCATCTTTCAACTTAGTTTTCTCTAGGAACATATAAAAACTATAGGGAAGCTACAACACGAGCTATTGATCTACAACAAAATTTGCAAAATACTATCGGGACTAAGTTTATGATAAAATAAAGTTCAATTAATCATTTTAAAACATTATAACTGGGCACCCTAGGAGCTCCCTCATGCCATCAGCCTTCGGAGCCGTTCGATTTCACGTAATGATTGTCTCTGGCTGTTGGATGTGCAATGATTTTTTCTGAATGGTTCCGTTCCCGCAGCTTCGTGAGGGCAGCTATTCCTGTAACATTTTTAGAGTAACATGGTTAATTGGGCCAAATATCCCACCTAGCATAGCCGCCGGCCGAAGCGAGGGAGTGATTGGTGTGCTTGCTAACCCTAACCAAGGCGAGCTGTGATGGCAGCGGTGGCGGCGAGCTGGCGCCAGCCCCGTTTAGCCCTTGTGGCCGTGATGTTGCACAAAAGAGCGACCAAAGAAGGGATCCCTAATGACAGCGAAAGGAAGAGAAAGAGGGGGCGTCGAGGCTGGTAGCCGCCAACAGGATAATGGAGCCCGTCCGCATGGTGATGGCATGGTGGCGGAAGAAGGTTCCCAGCGTGTCATGCACTGGCTGCCGTCTCCACCCGCGTCTGCACACGAAGACAAGTACGCCGTCGCGTGCTCGACGTACTCCCCACTACCTACTCCCATGCATGCATCCTCCCAATCTCGCCTTGGTCGGAGAGGCAGAGGGAGAAAGAGAGAGAGGAGCGGAGTTGATTCATGATAGTGGCGGGTTTTAACCCGAGTTCTCAATGGCGAGCACGCGAGGTGGCGCTCAATCTGGGAATAGAGTGGTCACATGATGGCTCAAGTAGACAAGGTACGAGTACATACCAGTTCCTTTGATGATTGTTGACAACCAAGGAGAGAAAAATAATCATGGATATGTTTCAATCGTGATCTACATTTTCCCTTCTCCGATTTTCTCCTGGTGTTACAAATTTTTGTGCCTGCTTCTAGGTTTCAATTTGTCATGTATGCGACTTATTTATATTTCAGTTGACAAGTCACTAGGCATCTGCCGGATGATTGATATGTTTTCATTCTTGGTAGAATTTATATGGGTATGGTTGTGAGCGTCCAACTTTATTTGTGTAATTCCTATAATCAAATAACAGGACCATATTTAGGTTGAAAACCGAAGGGGAATAAACAATCTTGTACAATGGCTGTCAAGGAAGGTGAATGCACGTTTACTTATAATTCTGCTACTATTTGACTTATGAGTTTTATTCTTCAACTTAATCTTATCCTTGGCATTTCTAACAAGAACCTGCATTTGCATGCAAGATGTTTGCACAGTGCACCTGAAACTTGAGGACGATGCGTCATTGAGATTCCATTGTGTTGGTGAGGAGGTAGAGGGGGCGAGTAAGTCTTCTTTGAGTGAAAGAACATGTAGTAATTTTTGCTTCAAGGATATTTTTGCATGTAGATAAATTGGTTTGAACGGGAAATGATTTGCTTCTGATTATACTTTATCTGTTATTTCTTCTCTTCACCCATATTCACTATTAGAGTTGGAGGTTAACATGCTACATTCCTTTTCCTCAATGCAGTCGTGTCCAACCAAGATTTAGCGTTAATTCATGCTTGCTTATGGCATGGAGCTACAGTATGGTGGTATTATAGAACCGGCCTAATTGTATTATTTACCATATCCTGTAGAATATATAATTTTTAAGTAGTTTACGATTATAATAATAAAATGCTAATCTATACAAAGTTACATAGATCAGTGATACTGATATAGCGTAATGAGGCTGCTACTGCCACAATTCTTCCTATTAAGAAAGATAGAAGAGGTTATCCAAATTCGTAAGAGACTTGAGCATCTTCTGTAATAGATGTTGCTTCATGGTTGGATGCACCATTTTTGTCTTGGTGGACTATTGCTACTCTTAGCTAATTCCTTGCACCATGGAAATGTTTTACCTGTGTCCCTACAGAAAAAAGAAATGATTTACTTGAACTTTTGTATTGATTTTCATTCAACCTGACACTTTACACCTTCCTCTGGTTGTTCTAGGACTCAGGTTTGGAAGGCCAGCCAGACACACTAAAAACATGCAAGCCTCGATTTTTTCACTAATTGGGACAATCCCTTGTTGCATGCCATTAATGACTTGGTTAGCACAAGAAGGGCAAGGAGAAGAGTGCCAAGCCGATGGGGTTAGCCACCCAAGCACTCTTTCCATGTCCGGGTTGGGAGAGCGAAGGTATTAGCGCAACCTTGCAAAGAGGTTACATTATTGTCTATGGATTTTTTCCCTTTTTCTGGTTCAGCTTGTTGAATTTATTAATGCTTGCATTGAATTGTGCCTCCACATGGATAGGTAAGAATAGATCAAGCAGAGCATGAAGTTTGAAACTTCTCGGACCTGGTTCCACGTAACAAGGTACTACCTAATTGATTTCATAATAAAAATCTGAGAAGAACCAAGTAGTTGATCTTTATGCATGTTATTTTCTATAATGAAAAAAATACGCAAAAGATCAGTAAATGTGTTGGTGAAATTGCGGGTGTCATTTTCACTTGGTACCAAGGCTCCAAAATCTACCTTCTTTATAGTTATATGTTTTTGCTAGCAGCCTGGTATTATTAGGGTGAGAACAAGTTGACACGTACGCAAACATTACGTTTGACAATGGATCGTTATCTGACTGATTGTGTTGCTATTTTTACCATAGAAAATTGCATCTAATAGTATTACTTATCTCCTTACTAGGTAGTAGTGGAAAATAAGCTCATGCGTTGGAGAATGCTCTAAAGGCATATTATCTTGGGCATGAGAAATTTCTAGCGAAGGTATGTATCTGGTTTGTAACCCATTGCAGGTTATCTCACAAGTAATGAAGTCACTTTAGTTAACATAGTAATAAATAATCATAATGATAAGTGATTGTCATGCATTTAGTGGTCTGGTATATTGTATTGCTTTATTCAGTTTAAGAGGAAGTTGTCTATGTATCAGTGCAACTTTTGTAATTTTGCGTCATGAGGCTACACAAGGTATATCTTGCATGTCAATGAGGCATGAAAACTTTACATTTATCATGGAATGAATTTTCCTGATGTCTTTATCTATCAAGATGATATTATGCTTCAGTGTCATCTCATTCTTTGGTGGTTGATTTTTCTATTTCCTTGTTCCATGCTCTAAATATCATTTTGGCACGTCTGCGGCTTGAAAGATCAGTATGGTGGCACCACATTTAAACAATTATGTATGCTTGGAGCCTCGCCTGATTGGTGACAAAAAATAGAAATCCTTTTTCAATCGCCCTATTACAGTTGCTAGAGAAAGATCAGTATGGTTGTACCATATTTAGACAACTGCAGATGGGAGTATAACATAATATTGTATCTTACACTTAAACCATTGTTTTGTTCTTCCCATTTAATTTATAGACCATAAGAAAGAGACCATGTTTGTCAGCCAGTTTGTCTCTCTCTTTGCAAATATTATATTACTTGCATTTTTTTGCTTGGATATTATTTGCTATTTAGTCTTAAACATTGGACCTTCCAATGGCGGAATTCAGTTATATTGAGACACTGCAGTTCAAATCATGTGGATTTCCTTCAAATTTTGTTCAATTCATGCAAATTTAAGTTATATGTTTCGTGTCTCTATATTTAGTAAGACTACCATCTTATTATATAAATAGATAGGCGCATCAATGCGCGTCATCGATGATCTAGTATTACTTAAGAACTACCACTTAGATAGACATCCCTCTAGTCATCTAAATGATCACGTGATCCATAACAATTAAACTATGTCCGATCATCACGTGAGATGGAGTAGTTTTCAATGGTGAACATCTCTACGTTGATCATATCTACTATATGATTCATGCTCGACCTTTCGGTCTCCAGTGTTCCGAGGCCATATCTGCATATGCTAGGCTCGTCAAATTTAAGCCGAGTATTCTATGTGTGCAAAACTGGCTTGCACCCGTTGTATGTGAACGTAGAGCTTATCACACCCGATCATCACATGGTGTCTCGACACGATGAACTGTAGCAACTGTGCATACTCAGGGAGAACACTTATACCTTGAAAGTTAGTAAGGGATCATCTTATAATGCTACCGCCATACTAAGCAAAATAAGATGCATAAAAGATAAACATCACATGCAATCAAAATATGTGACATGATATGGCCATCATCATCTTGTGCTCATGATCTCCATCACCGAAGCATCATCATGATCTCTATGATCACCGGCGCGACACCTTGATCTCCATGGTAGCATCATTGTCGTCTTGCCAACTATTGTTACTACGACTATCGCTACCGCTTAGTGATAAAGTAAAACAATTACATGCGATTGCATTGCATACAATAAAGTGACAACCATATGGCTCCTGCAAGTTGCCGATAACTTTGGTACAAAACAACATCATCTCATACAACAATTTATATCACATCATGCCTTGACCATATCACATCACAGCAAGCCCTGCAAAAACAAGTTAGACGTCCTCTACTTTGTTGTTGCAAGTTTTACGTGGCTGCTACGCGATTCTAGCAAGAACCGTTCTTACCTACGCATCAAAACCACAACGATTTTTCGTCAAGTGTGTTGTTTTAACCTTCAACAAGGACCGGACGTAGTCAAACTCGATTCAACTAAAGTTGGAGAAACAGACACCCGCCAGCCACCTTTGTGCAAAAGCACGTCGGTAGAACTAGTCTCATGAACATGGTCATGTAATGTTGGTCTGGGCCGCTTCATCCAACAATACCGCCGAATCAAAGTAAGACGTTGGTGGTAAGTAGTATGACTATTATCGCCCACAACTATTTCTGTTCTACTCGTGCATAACACATCTACGCATAGACCTGGCTCGGATGCCACTGTTGGGGAACGCGGTAATTTCAAAAAAAAACTACGATCATGCAAGATCTATCTAGGAGATGCATAGCAAAGAGAGGGGAGAGTTTGTCCATGTACCCTCGTAGACCGAAAGCGGGAGCGTTTCAATAACACAGTTGATGTAGTCGAACTTCTTCACGATCCAACCGATCAACTACCAAACGTACGACACCTCCGTGTTCAGCACACGTACAGCTCGATGACGTCCCTCGTGCTCTTGATCCAATTGAGGACAAGGGTGAGTTCCGTCAGTACGATGGTGTGGCCACGGTGATGATGATGCTAACGGTGCAGGGCTTCGCCTAAGCACTACGATGGTATTATCGAGGTGTGTAACTGTGGAGGGGGGCACCGCACACGGTTAAGAGAAACTTGTGTGTCTTTGGGGTGCCCCCTGCCCATGTATATAAAGGAGGGAGGGAAGGAGACAGGCCCTCCTAGGGGCGTGCCAAGTGTAGGGAGTCCTACTAGGACTCCCAAGTCCTAGTACGATTCTCTTTCCTTTTTGGAGTAGGAAAGAAGGGAAGGAGGGAGAGGGAGAAGGAGGGGGGGGGTGCCCCCACCCCTTGTCCAATTCGGTTTGGGTAGGGGGGAGGCGTGCGCCACCTCATGGTCCTTCTTCCCTCTCTCCACTAAAGCCCAATAAGGCCCATTAACTTCCCCCGGCGAATTCCCATAACTCTCCGGTACTCCAAAAAATACTCGAATCACTCAAAACCATTTCGATGCCCGAATATAGCCTTCCAATATATCAATCTTTATGTCTTGACCATTTCGAGACTCCTCGTCATGTCTGTGATCTCATCCGGACTCCGAACAAACTTTGGTCATCAAAACACACAACTCATAATACAAATCATCATCAAACATCAAGCGTGCGGACCCTACGGGTTCAATAACCAATAGAGGAACCTGGATGCTCATATTGGCTCCTACATATTCTATGAAGATCTTTATTGGTCAAACCGCATAACAACATACGTTGTTCCCTTTGTCATCAGTATGTTATTTGCCCGAGATTCGATCATTGGTAGCATCATACATGGTTCAATCTCGTTACCAGCAAGTCTCTTTACTCATTTCGTAATGCTTCATCCCGCAACTAACTCATTACTCACATTGCTTGCAAGGCTTATAGTGATGAGTGAGGGAGTCCCGGATTAAGGGGTCCTCGGACAGCCGGACTATTGATGTGGGCTGAACTGTTGGGCTATGAAGATACAAGACTGAAGATTCTCTCCCGTTTCCAGATGGGACTCTCCTTGGCGTGGAAGGCAAGCCTGGCGACTGAATATGTAGATTCCTTTCTCTGTAACCGACTTTGTACAACTCTAGTCCCCTCCGGTGCCTATATAAATTGGAGGGCTTAGTCCATAGAGAGATAGATATACTCAATCATAATCCTCATAGGCTAGACTTCTAGGGTTTAGCCATTACGATCTCGTGATTGATCAACTCTTATAATACTCATATCATCAAGATCAATATAGCAGGAAGTAGGGTATTACCTCGATAGAGAAGGCCCGAACCTGGGTAAACATCGTGTCCCCCGCCTCATGTTACCATCGTCCTTAGACACACAGCTCGGGACCCCCTACCCGAGATCCGCCGGTTTTGACACCGACATTGGCGCTTTCATTGAGAGTTCCGCTGTGACGTCGAAGATAGGATTGATGGCCCGCCTTATTATCAAGGACAACATCATCTCCGGAGGAGCCTTGGACTCAGGCCAAACCCTCCGACTGGGCGGCTTCTGAAGGAAATATGCCCTAAATGCAATAATAAAGTTATTATTTATTTCCTTATTTCATGATAAATGTTTATTATTCAAGCTAGAATTGTATTAACCGGAAACTTAGTACATGTGTGAATACACAGACAAACATAATGTCACTAGTATGCCTCTACTTGACTAGCTCGTTAATCAAAGATGGTTATGTTTCCTAACCATAGACATGAGTTGTCATTTGATTAACAGGATCACATCATTAGGAGAATGATGTGATTGACTTGACCCATTCCGTTAGCTTAGCACTTGATCGTTTAGTATGTTGCTATCGCTTTCTTCATGACTTATACATGTTCCTATGACTATGAGATTATGCAACTCCCGTTTACTGGAGGAACACTTTGTGTGCTACCAAACGTCTCAACGTAACTGGGTGATTATAAAGGTGCTCTACAGGTGTCTCCGAAGGTACTTGTTGAGTTGGCGTATTTTGAGATTAGGATTTGTCACTCCAATTGTCGGAGAGGTATCTCTGGGCCCTCTCGGTAATACACCTTGATGTCTACTACACAACCTTCTTCTTGTAGACGTTGTTGGGCCTCCAATTGCAGAGGTTTGTAGGACAGTAGCAAATTTCCCTCAAGTGGATGACCTAAGGTTTATCAATCCGTGGGAGGCGTAGGATGAAGATGGTCTCTCTCAAACAACCCTGCAACCAAATAACAAAGAGTCTCTTGTGTCCCCAACACACCGAATACAATGGTAAATTGTATAGGTGCACTAGTTCGGCGAAGAGATGGTGATACAAGTGCAATATGGATAGTAGATAAAGGTATTTGTAATCTGAAATTATAAAAACAGCAAGGTAACTAATGATAAAAGTGAGCGTAAACGGTATTGCAATGCTAGGAAACAAGGCCTAAGGTTCATACTTTCACTAGTGCAAGTTCTCTCAACAATAATAACATAATTGGATCATATAACTATCCCTCAACATGCAACAAAGAGTCACTCCAAAGTCACTAATAGCGGAGAACAAACAAAGAGATTATGGTAAGGTACGAAACCACCTCAAAGTTATCCTTTCTGATCTATCTATTCAAGAGTCCATAGTAAAATAACACAAAGCTATTCTTTCGGTTCGATCTATCATAGAGTCTGTACTAGAATAACACCTTAAGACACAAATCAACCAAAACCCTAATGTCACCTAGATACTCCATTGGCACCTCAAGTATCCGTGGGCATGATTATACGATATGCATCACACAATCTCAGATTCATCTATTCAACCAACACAAAGTACTTCAAAGAGTGCCCCAAAGTTTCTACCGGAGAGTCAAGACGAAAACGTGTGCCAACCCCTATGCATAAGTTCACAAGGTCACTAAACCCGCAAGTTGATCACCAAAACATACATCAAGTGAATCACGTGAATATCCCATTGTCACCACAGATAAGCACGGCAAGACATACATCAAGTGTTCTCAAATCCTTAAAGACTCAATCCGATAACTTCAAAGGGAAAACTCAATCCATAACAAGAGAGTAGAGGGGGAGAAACATCATAAGATACAACTATAATAGCAAAGCTCGCGATACATCAAGATCGTGCCAAATCAAGAACACAAGAGAGAGAGAGAGAGATCAAACACATAGCTACTGGTACATACCCTCAGCCCCGAGGGTGAACTACTCCCTCCTTGTCATGGAGAGCACTGGGATGATGAAGATGGCTACCGGTGAGGGATCCCCCCTCCGGCAGGGTGCCGGAACAGGGTCCCGATTGGTTTTTGGTGGCTACAGAGGCTTGCGGCGACGGAACTTCCGATCTAGGTTATTTTTTGGAGGTTTCTGTATTTATAGAATTTTTTGGCGTAGGTCTCACGTCAAGGAGGTGCCCGAGTCATCCACGAGATAGGGGCCCATGCCCAGTGGGGGTGGGCGCGCCCCCACCCTCATGGATAGCCCGGGACTCTTCTGGCCCAACTCTTTTACTCCAGGGGCTTCTTTTGGTCCATAAAAAATCATCAAAAATTGACACGTCAATTGGACTCAATTTGGTATTCATTTTCTATAAAACTCAAAACAAGGAAAAAACAGAAACTCGCACTGGGCTCCAGGTTAATAGGTTAGTCCCAAAAATAATATAAAAGTGCATAGTAAAGCCCATTAAACATCTAAAATAGATAATATAATAGCATGAATACTTCATAAGTTATAGATACGTTGGAGACGTATCACACATCACTATAAGCCTTGCAAGCAATGTGACTAATGAGTTAGTTGCAGGATGATGCA
The DNA here is from genome assembly GCF_018294505.1 of Triticum aestivum. NCBI lineage: Eukaryota > Viridiplantae > Streptophyta > Magnoliopsida > Poales > Poaceae > Triticum > Triticum aestivum. The sequence continues at coordinate 506,513,495 of NC_057798.1, read as the reverse complement.
TTATGGAATGAGTAAATAGACTTGCCGGTAACGAGATTAAACTAGGTATTGAGATACCGACGATCAAATCTTGGGCAAGTAACATACCGATGACAAAGGGAACAACGTATGTTGTTATGCGGTTTGACCGATAAAGATATTCATAGAATATGTAGGAGCCAATATGATCCAGGTTCCGCTATTGGTTATTGACCGGAGATGAGTCTCGGTCATGTCTACATAGTTCTCGAACCCGTAGGGTCCACATGCTTAACGTTCTGTGACGATTTATATTATGAGTTACGTGTTTTGATGTACCAAAGGTAGTTTGGAGTCCCGGATGAGATCGGGGATATGACGAGGAGTCTCGAAATGGTCGAGACGTAAAGATCAATATATTGGATGACTATATTCGGACATCGGAAATGTTCCGAGTGATTCAGATATTTATCGGAGTACCGGAGAGTTACGGGAATTTGCCTCGAAGTGTATGGGCCTTATTGGACCTTAGTGGAATAGAGGAGGAGGAAGCCTAGGAAGCGGCGCCCCCCCAAGCCCAATCCGAATTGGGTGAGGGGGCTCGCCCCCTTTCCTTCTTCTCTCCCTCCTCTTTCCTACCTTTCCTACTCCAACTTGGAAGGGGGGAATCCTACTCCCGGTGGGAGTAGGACTCCCCTATGGCGCGCCCAAGAGAGGGCCGGCCCTCCCCCTCCTCCACTCCTTTATATACGGAGGAGGGGGGCACACCATGAAAACACAAGTTGATCTGTTGATCTATTCCAGCCGTGTGCGGTGCCCCCCTCCACCATATTGCACCTCGGTCATATCGTAGCGGTGCTTAGGCGAAGCCCTGCGTCGGTAGCAACATCATCACCGTCACCACGCTGTTGTGCTGACGGAACTCTCCTGTGAAGCTCTGCTAGATCGGAGTTCGCGGGACGTCATTGAGCTGAATGTGTGCTGAACTCGGAGGTGCCGTACTTTCGATACTTGGATCGGTTGGATCGTGAAGACGTACGATTACATCAACTGCATTGTGCTAATGCTTCCGCTTTTGGTCTATGAGGGTACATGGACTCACTCTCCCCGCTCGTTGCTATGCATCACCATGATCTTGCGTGTGCGTAGGAATTTTTTTGTAAATACTACGTTCCCCAACAATGGTACCAGAGCTAGGTTTATGCGTAGATGTTATATGCACGAGTAGAACACAAGTGAGTTGTGGGCGATACAAGTCATACTGCTTACCAGCATGTCATACTTTGGTTCGGCGGTATTGTTGGATGAAGCGGCCTGAACCGACATTATGCGTATGCTTATGCGAGACAGGTTCTACCGATGTGCTTTGCACATAGGTGGCTGGCGGGTGTCAGTTTCTCCAACTTTAGTTGAACCGAGTGTGGCTACACCTGATCCTTGTTGAAGGTTAAAACAACACTAACTTGACGAAATATAGTTGTGGTTTTGACGCGTGGGTAAGAACGGTTCTTGCTCAGCCCGTAGCAGCCACGTAAAACTTGCAACAACAAAGTAGAGGACGTCTAACTTATTTTTGCAGGGCATGTTGTGATGTGATATGGTCAAGAAATTATGCTATATTTTATTGTATGAGATGATCATGTTTTGTAACCGAGTTATCGGCAACTGGCAGGAGCCATATGGTTGTCGCTTTATTGTATGTAATGCAATCGCCTTGTAATTGCTTTACTTTATCACTAAGCGGTAGTGATAGTCATAAATGCAATAGTTGGCGAGACGACAACGGGTTAGGAGATGGAGATCACAAGCAGAAGATGATGATGGCCATATCATATCACTTATATTGATTGCATGTGATGTTTATCCTTTATGCATCTTATTTTGCTTTGATTGACGGTAGCATTATAAGATGATCTCTCACTAAATTTCAAGGAAAAAGTGTTCTCCCTGAGTATGCACCATTGCGAAAGTTCTTCGTGCCGAGACACCACGTGATGATTGGGTGTGATAAGCTCTACGTTCAAATACAACGGGTGTAAGACAGTTTTGCACACGCAGAATACTCGGGTTAAGCTTGACGAGCCTAGCATATGCAGATATGGCCTCGGAACAGTGAGACCGAAAGGTCGAGCGTGAATCATATACTCCCTCCATTCCTTGATATAAGGTGTATAGATTTTTGAGAAAAAGTCCGAAATATGAGGTGTATTACGTTGCACCACTCATTTGGATAATTTTTTTAGGGATTTGATTACATTTTCTTATACTAGGCAAGCTCCTCTATTTTCTCTTATCAATTAGTCAGGTGTAATCTCGCCCAAAACTTATGAAAATTTCCCTCCATGCGCGTTCTTTAATTTTCGTGCCAAAAACTATACACCTTATATTTAGGAACGGAGGGAGTAGTAGATATGATCAACATAGTGAAGTTCACCATTCAAAACTACTCCATTTCACGTGATGATCGGTTATGATTTAGTTGATTTGGATCACGTGATCACTTAGATGATTAGAGAGATGTCCATCTAAGTGGGAGTTCTTAAATAATATGATTAATTGAACTTTAATTTATCATGAACTTAGTCCTGATAGTATTTTGCAAATTATGTTGTAGATCAATATATCGCGTTGTTGCTTCCCTATGTTTTTATATATTCCTAGAGAAAACTAAGTTGAGAGATGATATTAGCAATGATGTGAACTGGGTTCATGTTCTAAGGTTTATCCTCATTGCTGCATAGAAGAATTATGTCCTTGATGCACCGCTAGGTGACAGACCTGTTGCATGAGCATATGCAGACGTTATGAACGTTTGGCTAGCTCAATATGATGACTACTTGATAGTTTAGTGCACCATGATTAACGGATTAGAATAGGGACTTCAAAGACATTTTGAACGTCATGGACCATATGAGATGTTCCAGGAGTTGAAGTTAATATTTCAAGCAAATACCCGAGTTGAGAGATATGAAGTCTCCAACAAGTTCTATAGCTAAAAGATGGAGGAGAATTGCTCAACTAGTGAGCAATGTCTCAGAATGTCTGGGTACTACAATCGCTTGAATCAAGTGGGAGTTAATCTTCCATATAAGATAGTGATTGACAGAGTTCTCTAGTCACCATCACCAAGTTACTGGAACTTCGTGATGAACTATAGTATGCAAGGGATGACGAAAACGATTCCCAAGCTCTTCGTGATGCTGAAATCGACGAAGGTAGAAATCAAGAAAGAGCATCAAGTGTTGATGATTGACAAGACCACTAGTTTCAAGAAAAGGGTAAAGGGAAAGAAAGGGAACTTCAAGATATGGAAAGCAAGTTGTCACTCCCGTGAAGGATCCCAAAGCTGGATCAAAGCCTGAAACTAAGTGCTTCTACTGCAAAGGAAATGGTTACTAGAAGCGGAAATACCCTGAATATTTGGTGGATACGAAGGATGGCAAAGTGAACAAGGGTATATTTGATATACATGTTATTGATGTGTACCTTACTAGTGTTTATAGTAGCCCCTGAGCATTTGATACTTCTTCGGTTGCTAATATTAGTAACTCGAAACATGAGTTACAGAATAAACAGTGACTAGTTGAGGGTGTAGTGACGATGTGTGTTGGAAGTGGTTCCAAGATTGATATGATCATCATCGCACACTCTCTATACTTTCGGGATTAGTGTTGAACCTAAATAAATGTTATTTGGCGTTTGCGTTGAGCATGAATATTATTTGATCATGTTTATTGCAATATGATTATTCATTTAAAGTCAGAGAATAATTGTTGTTCTGTTTATATGAATAAAACCTTCGATGGTAATACACCCAATGAAAATAGTTTGTTGGATCTCGATCATGGTAATACACATATTTATATTATTGATGCCAAAAGATGCAAAGTTGATAATGATAGTGCAAGTTATTTGTGGCACTGCCGTTTGGATCATGTGACACTCCAAAAAAAATTATTTGGATTTCAGCAAATTCCTTGTTTGATTTCAAGGAGGCTATTCAAAATCTTTTAACAAGACTCTCCCCCTTAATTTTTTTTGATAAAACCTTTTTGGGGTTATCCTCAACCTTGATGGTTGTCTTTGAAGGTTCTTCTTTGGTGTTAACTCACCACGATTATTTTTGAAAGTTTTTCATTTAAAAAGAAATCCTATGGGCTTTGGGTTTATTCCTTTTTATTTCCAACCATCACCTTTCACCATGTCTCATATTAAAATTTTCCCCAAAACACCTCCCTCCACTGTGGGTCAAGTCAAGTAGTCAATCCCAGCAAGTTCAACTCATTATTGAATTTTATTCCATTTATTTTACCCCAAAACTATTTCTGTTTTTATTTTTGGACATAGGTGGTTTACAAAGGAAGTATCTATTTCCCTTTGAGTTTTGATCTCAAACCAACTCCTCTGGCTAGTCCTTAGCACCCACAACCTAGATCCATCAAGATACACTCTTCCACAATTCAAAATTTTCAAGTTTCACTCACTGCAAGTTTGGACCAGATTCATCATTTTTGGTGAAATTCATTCTACCAAAAATCAGGCAGCCCCCACGTGCATTGAGAAGCCACCTCACCAAAGATCAACTCTAGATAAATTGCCCACATGCGAAAATCTTTTCGTCGAACACCTTGCCTGCACTGTTACTGTACATGTTCAGAAAATTCAGTGATTCAGGCGACCGTCAGTGTCGTTTTCTTCAGAGTCTTGGCGTCGATCTCACCAGTGCACACTCTGGCGCCTTGCGCACTGCTTCTCCTTCTTATCCAGAGTGCCGCACGCTCTCTTGGACGGGCACATGTGTCGGTGGCGGCGTGCCTTGCCGATGCCGGCAGCTTCTGTGGTGGCAGAGCCACCCGTGGCGGACAGCAAGAACCAGCTATAGCTTTCTGCGCCGTCCAGCACCGCCCAAAGCACCCGAGGCCTCTGCGTGGCCGTCTACTTGCCAGCGCATGCCGCAGCATCGTCGGCATGGCCTGGCAAGCACAGGGCACGCTCTCTGCCGCCGACGGGCCCGCGAGGCGCCGTTCCATTGAAACCACAGAACAAGCCAAATCAAACCAAGGTTAGCTGTTGATTGAAACCAGTGGATCTCCACGTTGATGCCCAGCCACCTAAACCAATCGTCCGGCCACTGCAACACCGTAATCGCCGCCAGAGTTATCCTGTTCGCGGGAACCACCTCGGGCCGGCTATAAATAGCCACCCCGAGCTCGCTTTCGACCAGCACTACCCCCTCCACCTCACTAGAGCCCTGCCAAGACACCAGGAGGACCCCGAGGAGGCCTTCTCCTCCGTCTCCGGCCACCCCGTTCCGCCTCGGGGTCCAGCTCGATCCACTCAGGTGAGGCCACCCCTGCCTCCCAAAACCTCGTCAGTAGCACTCTAACCCGAGCTTCAATTCCACCTCCGTAGCTCTCCCCGTCGAGATCCAGCAACGCCCGAACCACCGTCCGCCGGGGTTGAGGCCGCCGCCGACGTGGTGCTCGCCGACGACCAACTCCACCACCCGCAGGTGCAGAAGAACCCAAGGGACCCGTAGGTACCAACCACTCTTCCTAACTCGCCGTGGATCACCGCTGGCGACCACCGCAGCCTTCGGGCGCCGGCACGCTCTGTTTTCTCCCTCCAAATTTCAAACCTGATGAGTGGGACCCCCTCGTCAGCCTCTCATTTCTATTCGAACCGTTTTCTCTGGAAAGCGCCTTCGGGCAAATATGCTTTCAGTCTGAAACATTTTTCTGCCTTTTTCTGTTCAGCCCCCTGGAAAGTTTCTGTTTCATTACAGACAAGTCCCTGGGCTAAAACTTTAATATCTTTTAAATAGAAAATGATTTTTGATTGATTCTTTTTCTTCACCTTTATTTTTCTGTCTAGTTTTTTTTATCATATTTATTTGAAAAATATTTGGAGCACTTTTTGTGCACACACGGTATTTATGTTAGAACATATTTTTTTATATACCGTAGATACCGGAGGAGGTGACGGAACCGCGAACTTCATCGAGCTAGGCTCCGACTACTCCGAACCAGGCAAGCATGTTTGAACCTTTGATATGATGAGTGTTTTGCAATGTTTGCTTTGAGTAGCTAGTTTATGGCATGTTCATATTTATATAGCAGTGATTGTTATATTGAATGCAAAGCTGATGCAAGTGAGCTTCGAAACTCCATATGTTATTTGATGTGAGTTTACATGATCATGCGGTGACATGAGAGGTGGTAAGATGGCAGTGTTGAAGCATGCCGGTCTTATGCCAAACCATTTAACTCTAGTATCGACGTGGATCAAGTCCCGTTACCATCCATTTCCTTTTGTGCTACCACATGTTTTCTGCAAACAATATAGTTTAGTAAGTTGCAAACCGCTTTCCTCGTACACACCAGATAGAGAGGCCGTGATGAGGGCTCCATGGCCCTAGGTTAAATCCAGTCATCCAGTCAGGGGGCATGGGTGTTTCCAGTTGGGACCGAGAGGGGGGCACCCCTTAGAGCGCGCATATACAAATTTGATCCCATGCTATTCGAGGTTGTAGCCTCCCCGTCTCAAAGTTTTTCTTGAACGTTGCCTAGGGTGATTCCTGGCATCGTGAGGTGGAAATGGGTGTGTACTGGTTAGATGTGTTTCTGGTGAAATACCGTAAACGGAACTAGTCCTTCGTGACTACTGAAATCCGTTGGCTGTGGTTAAATAGTGCAAACTCTGCAGAGTCAAACTCATTCAAGTAACCGTATCTATGGTCAAGGTCAGTGTCCAACTTATCCTTGTCAGTCTCAGTGTCGGTCTCCATGACAATCTCCGGTGAACAAACATGAGTGGTAAACCCGGCTAAATGATTATTCCTGTGGATGGACTAACCCGTTTATTATTATGTGCTGAGTATTTCCTGTGAGTTATATATCTTCATGAATTTATTGAATATGAATGATGAAATATAAGCCCTTTCTGCGATATCGCTCAGACGTCCAACTGTGGCACTCTTGTTATTTACTTTCAATATAAGCCCTTTCTGTGATGTCGCTCAAACGTTTGACTGTGGCAGCCCTTTATGTGATGTCGCTCAGACGTCCGACTGTGGCATGTCTGTTATTTATTTTCATTATAAGCCCTTTACGAGATGTCGCTCAGACGTTCGACTATGGCATCTCTGTTATTTACTTTCATTATAAGCCCTTTTTGAGATGTCGCATAGACGTCCGACTGTGGCACGCACTTTCATTTACTTTTCAATATAAGCCCTTTATGTGGTGTCGCTTTGACGCCCGACTGCGGCATGTTAATTTATTTGTTCACCTTTCGAGGCGTCGCTTCAGACACCCGATCGGTTTTCAGTTATTTTGTTGGGATTTCAGGAGGACTACCGCCCGACTTCCTTTTTATTTAATATGTCGTGCAAGTTTATTATTTGAGTATGCATTGCTAATTGCTCATGATGCATCATGCTTGAATTTGTTATATCTTATGTCCGAACTGTCTTGCGAGTACATTCAAAGTACTCACCTGGCTTGTTGATTTGGCCAGACATTGACGAAGGCGATCTCATGGATGAAGAGTACGATAGTGAGTCCGACGCCTAGAGGAGTCCCAGTCAGTCCCGTGCGATCCTGGATTTGGTCGCTTGTATTATAACCGCTTCCGCTACCCAAATAAATTCACCGGGCCTCACTTCGACAATCGATGAGCTGCCGGATTAGGAGTCATGTCATCCACCCCACTGTGACATGTCCACCACCACTTTTATTACGAGTCAGTAGTATGCCACCACACCATTGTGCCATATCTGCCCTTATGTATAATATTGGCGTGCTTGTAATAAATTGTTGAGCAACCTCAGCTCAACCGTGTAAAATATTTAGTACTACTGGATTTCTGTATCAAGTATTTGTCTACCAGTAAGAAGGATTTTTCCTACACTGGTTTATATAAAGGTCGGTTTCTCAATAAGCATTATAATCAAAAACCGGTCGTGACAAACTTGGTATCAGAGCCAGGCTGACTGTAGGAAGCCACTAGGTGTGATCGCTAATCGGTTATTAGCGTAATTAGTGCTATTTTGATGTTTGCAAATGTAGTCATTTTCTGACAGTCAGCCTAAATTTATGATTTAACTATTCAGAATTTTTGCCTACTTTTGTAGATGGCTGGCAACGACTGTGAGTCACAGGTGTTCGCCAACGTGCCTGAGGGGTTCGTCAAGCTTCTCACCTCCATCGTCAAAATCGCGATCGGGCCATCGACTCGTCCGGAGTTCACACTCTACCAGCACAAGATCAACGACAGCCTGTCCATGCACCAGGCCGCGGTGCAATTCAAGGGAGGGCATGTTGAGTTACGCCACTTCCGGTTTATGGGAAGAGCCATGCCTACGGAGAGGCATGCTATGCAGATGGCTGCCCATGAGGCGATAGCTCGTCTTCGGGATGTCCTTCCTTCAATGAAGACTCGTCGCTACTGCTACCTCCCCTGCCACGTGCCATACACCTGTCACTACGCATTTGCTTTCCCTAGAGGAGAAAGGGATGAGGCCGTTGAGATGTTGGTTGACTATCTCAAGGCACTCGAGGCATCATTTGATAACCTAGTGGACGACCTTGTGGCTGCTCGCATGTCCGTCGTGCACAGCTGTTCCGCCAACAGGAGGGAGCTTCTCCATACAGCTCCACCACTGACTTACGTCTCGTCCTCGGCATCCCACACACCTGCCACACTCGCCACTGCTCGCCGCCTGCCTACCCCTGAAGAATTTAACCGAGTCATCGCCCCTACTCCAGTCAGAGCTGCACCACCTACCGCACCCGTTCCAGCTCCACAGCTCAGTGCTTCACATCTGGAGCCTAGTATTGAGGAGGAGGTTGAGTCTCCAGCACCACTGGGCCTTACCCTTGGCAGGACGAGGGAAATCCTCACCATCTCCGACTGAGTACGCCTAGCAGCCGTGCATTCTGTCAGCTTGTATGATATGTTTATATGTATATAGGTTGTGAGAAGTAGTTTGTGTGCGCATCATGTAGGAACTGGGAGAAGTGCACCAGCATAAATAACATGTCAGGAATGTGTACGCACATCGTGAGTGTTGTATTGTATAATTATGCTTGTGTGTAAGATATGTACTGAGCGGTCCATCTCCATGCGCACTTGAGTATTTGCTCGAAAAATGTTGGAATTCTTAAATTTTATTCGTCTTGCAAAATTATTTTTTTCCACTCAGCTTTTCTCATAAGTTTTTCAAAAAAAACTACCCCAGAGCAGAAAATGCCTCGTCCTTGGACTCGTTCCATGCCAAGTCCGCCAGAAGAAAATTATGGTACGCAGACGAGCAACAACTTCGCACAGGTACAATCAAGTCAGCAAGGCAGTGATGTCGCATTTTCTCAAGTATGCCACCTTTTTGAACAAAGCCAGCAACAACATCAAGAAATGATGAACCAAGTCATCAATATGGGAAATCACTGTGGTCCATATCAGCAGCAATCCAAATTGTCTGAGTTACAAAAGACGCGTCCCCCAACGTTCTCGCACACTGACAAACCTCTTGAGGCCGATGATTGGCTTCGAGACATGGAGAGTAAATTAATTATTGCACAATGTTCAGACTGCAAGAAAGTACTGTATGCACCGCACTATCTCACTAGAGAGGCTGCATCATGGTGGGAAAATTTCTTACACATGCACCCCAATGAAAATGATATAACCTGGGAGGAATTCAAGGAAGGTTTTCGTGGGGCGCACATCCCCAAAAGTATTATGAAGCTCAAGAGGAGGGAGTTTGATGACCTCAAGTAGAGGACCATGACGGTGACCGAATACAAAAGTCAGTTTACTCTATTGTCTCGCTACGCCGACGAAGAGCGTATGACTGAAAACAAGAAGATGGACAAAATTCTTGGACGGTCTGGCACCAGCGCTTAAATGCTAGCTGGTCGTACACACCTTCCCAGATTTCAAAACACTGGTGGATAAGGCTATTACCTTGGAAAATGAGCAATGCAACTTGGAGGATTTTCGCAAGCGCAAAAGGGACCAAACTACACTTGCTCGCAACCAACGGAGCAAGACTGATTTTCAGAAAGGTGGAGCACACAAACCCATGACAAATGATTCACGTCCAACCAGGAATTTCCATGCAAGGGACAAGGAGTTCACATATCGCCCATGCATTACTTGCTACGCGTGTGGAGAAGAAGGACACTATGCCAAGCAGTGTCCCAAGCCAAGGAACTCGGCCCCAAAGCCGAACAACGGTGGCAATAATTCAGCGCCCAAGAGAAACAACTTCAACCCCAATAACAACCACTGGAAGGGTCACCTAAACCACGTGACCAAGGAGGAAGCGCAGAATGCCCCAGATATCGTACTCGGTACGTTTCCTGTCAACACAATACCTGACATGGTTTTGTTTGATTCTGGAGCTTCTCATTCGTTCATTTTGAAGAAATTTGCTTTGCAACATGGTTTTTCAATACTTCCCTTGGAAAAATCCATGACCATCAAGTCCCCTGGGATTAAGCAAGTTGCTCAAAATTACTGCCAAGGTGTGGTCATTGAGCTTGAAGGACTAAAGTTCCATGTAAACCTCATCGTATTGGAGAATAAGGGACTGGATGTTATCCTAGGAATGGACTGGTTAACCACCAACAAAGGATTTATTGACTGCTTTAATCAGACTGTGATTCTTACCCACCATCACGGGAAGACAATAAAGATTTCAGCTCAGGAAAGACAGATATCACGAGAACCAAGGCTAAACAAGGTGGACATCTCAGAGTTAAACAAAGTTCCAGTGGTATGTGAGTTCCCCGACGTATTTCCCGAAGAGCTTACAGGCATGCCGCCAGACCGGGAAATAGAGTTCATCATTGAGCTAGCACCTGGAACCATCCCCATTTACAAGAAGCCCTATAGAATGGCACCCTCCGAGTTGGTAGAATTAAAGAAGCAAGTAAAAGAGTTACTGGACAAAGGATTTATACGAGCCAGCTCCTCATCTTGGGGTTCACCAGTATTATTTGCCAAGAAAAAGGATGGGACACTAAGATTGTGTATAGACTATCGAGCGCTCAACATGGTCACCATCAAAAACAAGTATCCTATGCCAAGGATAAATGATTTATTTGACCAGCTCGCACAAGCCAAAGTATTCTCGAAAATTGATTTGAGGTCGGGATATCATCAATTAAAAGTACGGACAGAGGATATTCCCAAGACAGCATTTACCTCAAGATACGGATTATACGAGTTTACAGTAATGCCGTTTGGATCGACGAACGCCCCTGCATATTTTGTCCACCTCATGAACAAAATATTTATGAAATTCATGGACAAATTTGTTGTGGTATTCATTGATGATATTCTGGTATACTCCAAGACACCAGAAGAGCACGCTGAACATCTCAGGATTGTACTGGGAGAACTAAGGAAACATCAATTGTACTCCAAATTCAGCAGATGTGAATTTTGGTTAAGACAGGTCAGTTTTCTAGGCCACGTGCTAACCCAAGAAGGTGTTGCCATAGATCCGGAAAAGGTCAAGGCCGTACTTAGCTGGAAACCACCAGCCAACGTAACGGATGTACGAAGTTTCTTGGGAATGGCAGGATATTACCGAGGATTTATTGAAGGGTTCTCCACCATAGCAAAACCAATGACCCAGTTGCTCAAGAAGAATAAAAAGTTTGTATGGACCGAAGCCTGCGAGAAAAGTTTCCAAGAACTCAAAAGGAAACTGACAACAGCACCAGTATTGGTCGTGCCCGACATACACAAAAGCTTTGAAGTGTATTGTGACGCATCCCGAAAGGGCCTCAGATGCGTATTAATGCAAGAAGGCAAGGTAGTCGCCTACGCTTCTAGGCAACTACGAAAGCATGAAGAAAATTTTCCCACTCATGACCTGGAATTGGCAGCAGTCATTCATGTGCTCAAGGAGTGGAGACACTTTTTGCTTGGAAACTGCTGTGAAATATATACAGACCATAAAAGCCTCAAGTACATTATCACACAACCAGAACTCAATTTACGGCAATGACGCTGGTTGGAAGTAGTGAAAGATTATGATGTTGGCATTCACTATCATCCAGGAAAAGCAAATGTAGTGGCGGATGCTCTTAGTCGGAACCCCAGCTCGGGCAACGACAGTATACCAAATTTGAGACCAGAATTTCAGCAGGAATTTGCCAAACTCAACTTAATAATGGTCACCGAAGGCAGTATGTCGAATTTGGAAATACAACCTACCCTGATAGAAAAGATTATGGAGGCTCAGCATGGACACCCCAGCATTGAAGGCATAAAAAGAAAAGTGAGTATGGGCAAGGCCTCAGAATTCGTCATAGACGATAAGGGAATATTGTGGTACGGAGATAGGATTTGTGTACCAAATATAGAAGACCTTAAATAGCAAATTCTAGCTGAAGGCCACACCACCCCGTATTCAATCCATCCTGGAGGAACAAAAATGTACAAGGACCTTCAGGAAAATTTTTGGTGGCACGGTATGAAAAGGGACATAGCCACGTTCATTGCATGTTGTGATTCATGTCAACGCATTAAGGCCGAGCACCAGAAACCAGCCGGACTATTACAGCCAAACAAGATACCCGAGTGGAAATGTGACGAGATTGGAATGCATTTTATTGTCGGACTACCTCGGTCACGATACGGAAATGATGCCATTTGGGTCATCACTGATAGACTGACTAAGGTGGCACATTTCATCCCAGTGAAGACAACCCACACCACTTAGAAGCTTGCCAGGCTTTATCTCTCCCGTATCGTCTGTCTGCATGGAGTTCCAAAGACTATAATATCTGACAGAGGCACCCAATTCATCTCTAGATTTTGGGATCACCTACAACAGGCACTGGGAACTCAACTAGCATTCAGTACAGCATACCACCCTCAGACGGATGGTCAAACTGAACGGGTAAACCAAATTCTAGAAGACATGCTGAGGGCATGTGTCCTCACCTATAGAACCAGTTGGGAGGAAAGCTTGCCATATGCGGAGTTCGCATACAACAACAGTTACCAAGCCAGCCTACAAATGACACCCTTTGAAGCCTTGTACGGGCGGAGATGTCGTACCCCACTAAATTGGTCAGATACCAGAGACAGCCGTATCTTCGGCTCAGACATGCTCAAAAAAGCCGAGGAAAAGGTTAAGCTAATTAGGGACCGACTCAAGATAGCTCAAAGTCGACAGAAGAGTTATTACGATCGAAAACATTGGGGAGTCAATTTTGAGCCCGGTGAGTATGTGTACCTACGAGTATCTCCTATGAGGGGCCTGCCACAATTCAAGGTTAAGGGAAAGCTAGCACCAAGATTCATCGGACCATTCTGTGTAGTTGCACGAAGAGGCACAGTAGCCTACCAACTAGACCTACCCGAAGAATTGTTAGACGTACACGACGTGTTCCATGTATCACAGTTAAGGAAGTGCGTAAGCAACCCTGAGAAGCATGTATCCCATGAAGACATTGATGTACAACCAGATATCACCTACAGGGAATGTCCAATAAAAATACTGGAGGAGTCTGAAAGGAGGACCCATCAGAAAACAATCAAGTTTTTCAGAGTTCAGTGGAGCAATCACACCGAGAATGAAGCAACGTGGGAAAGAGAGGATTTTCTTCGGGCAGAGCACCCACACCTATTTGAGGATCAGCTGAAATCTCGGGGACGAGATTTTTCCTAAGGGGGTAGGTGTTGTGACACTCCAAAAAAAATTTATTTGGTTTTCAGCAAATTCCTTGTTTGATTTGAAGGAGGCTATTCAAATCTTTTAAAAAGACTATCCCCCTTAAATATTTATTTTTGATAAAACCTTTTTGGGGTTATCCTCAACCTTGATGGTTGTCTTTGAAGGTTCTTCTTTGGTGTTAACTCACCACGATTATTTTTTAAAGTTTTTCATTTAAAAAGAAATCCTATGGGCTTTGGATTTATTCCTTTTTATTTCCAACCATCACCTTTCACCATGTCTCATATTAAATTTTTCCCCAAAACACCTCCCTCCACTGTGGGTCAAGTCAAGTAGTCAATCCCAGCAAGTTCAACTCATTTTTGAATTTTATTCCATTTATTTTACCCCAAAACTATTTCTGTTTTTATTTTTGGACCTAGGTGGTTTACAAAGGAAGTATCTATTTCCCTTTGAGTTTTGATCTCAAACCAACTCCTCTGGCTAGTCCTTAGCACCCACAACCTAGATCCATCAAGATACACTCTTCCACAATTCAAAATTTTCAAGTTTCACTCACTGCAAGTTTGGACCAGATTCATCATTTTTGGTGAAATTCATATTTTCTCTTCTCCAAAAATTCTACCAAAAATCAGGCAGCCCCCCAGGTGCATTGAGAAGCCACCTCACCAAAGATCAACTCCAGATAAATTTCCCACATGCCAAAATCTTTTCATCGAACACCTTGCTTGCACTGTTACTATACACGTTCAGAAAATTCAGTGATTTAGGCGACCGTCAGTGTCGTTTTCTTCAGAGTCTTGGCGTCGATCTCACCAGTGCACACTCTGGCGCCTTGCGCACTGCTTCTCCTTCTTATCCAGAGCGCCGCACGCTCTCTTGGACGGGCGCAGGTGTCAGTGGTGGCGTGCCTCGCCGATGTCGGCAGCTTCTGCGGTGGCAGAGCCACCCGTGGCGGCCAGCAAGAACCAGCGCCAGCTTTCTGCGCCGTCCAGCATCGCCCAAAGCACCTGAGGCCTCCACGTGGCCGTCTACTTGCCAGCACACGCCGCAGCATCGTCGCCGTGGCCTGGCAAGCACAGGGCGCGCTCTCCGCCGCAGACGGGCCTGTGAGGCGCCGTTCCATTGAAACCGTAGAACAAGCCAAATCAAACCAAGGTTAGCTGCTGATTGAAACCAGTGGATCTCCACGTTGATGCCCAGCCATCTAAACCAACCGTCCGACCACTGCAACGCCGTAAACACCGCCGAAGTTATCCCGTTCGTGGGAACCACCTCGGGCCGGCTATAAATTGCCATCCCGAGCTCGCTTTCGACCAGCACTACTCCTCCACCTCGCCAGAGCCCTGCCAAGACACCAGGAGGACCCCGAGGAGGCCTTCTCCTCCGTCTCCGACTGCCCCGTTCCGCCTCGGGCTCCAGCTCGATCCACTTAGGTGAGGCCACCCCCGCCTCCCAAACCTCGTTAGTAGCCCTCTTGTGCACCTAGTACTCTAACCTGAGCTTCAATTCCACCTCCGTAGCTCTACCCGACGAGATCCAGCAACGCCCGAACCACCGTCCACCGGAGTTGAGGCCGCTGCCGACGTGGTGCTCGCCGACGACCAACTCCACCACCCACAGGTGCGGAAGAACCCAAGGGACCCGTAGGTACCAACCACTCTTCCTAACTCGCCGTGGATCGCCGCCGGCGACCACCGCAGCCTTCGGGCGCCGGCGTGCTCTGTTTTCTCCCTCCAAATTTCAAACCTGACGAGTGGGACCCCCTCGTCAGCCTCTCATTTCTATTCGAACCGTTTTCTCTGGAAAGCGCCTTCGGGAAAATACGCTTTCAGTCTGAAACGTTTTTCTGGCTTTTTCTGTTCAGCCCCCTGGAAAGTTTCTGTTTCATTACAAACAAGTCCCTGGGCTAAAACTTTAATATCTTTTAAACAGAAAATGATTTTTGATTGATTCTTTTTCTGTCACATTTATTTTTCTGTCTAGTTTTTATCATATTTATTTGAAAAATATTTGGAGCACTTTTTGTGCACACACGGTATTTACGTTAGAACATATTTTTTTTATATACCGTAGATACCGGAGGAGGTGACAGAACCGCGAACTTCACCGAGCTAGGCTCCGACTACTCCGAACCAGGCAAGCATGTTTGAACCTTTGATATGATGAGTGTTTTGCAATGTTTGCTTTGTGTAGCTAGTTTATGGCATGTTCATATTTATATAGCAGTGAGTGTTATATTGAATGCAAAGCTGATGCAAGTGAGCTTCGAAACTCCATATGTTATTTGATGTGAGTTTACATGATCATGTGGTGACATGAGAGGTGGTAAGATGGCAATGTTGAAGCATGCCAGTCTTATGCCAAACCATTTAACTCCAGTATCGACGTGGATCAAGTCCCGTTACCATCCATTTCCTTTTGTGCTACCACATGTTTTCTGCAAACAATATGGTTTAGTAAGTTGCAAACCACTTTCCTCGTACACACCAGATAGAGAGGCCGTGATGAGGGTTCCATGGCCCTGGATTAAAGCCAGTCACCCGGTCAGGGGGCATGGGTGTTTCCGGTTGGGACCAAGAGGGTGGCACCCCTTAGAGCGCGCATATACAAATTTGATCCCATGCTATTCGAGGTTGTAGCCTCCCCGTCTCAAAGTTTTTCTTGAACGTTGCCTAGGGTGATTCCTGGCATCGTGAGGTGGAAATGGGTGTGTACTGGTTAGATGTGTTACTGTTGAAATACCGTAAACGGAACTAGTCCTTCGTGACTACTGAAATCCGTTGGCTGTGGTTAAATAGTGCAAACTCTGCAGAGTCAAACTCATTCAAGTAACCGTATCTATGGTCAAGGTCGGTGTCCAACTTGTCCTTGTCAGTCTCAGTGTCAGTCTCTGTGACAATCTCCGGTGAACAAACATGAGTGGTAAACCCGGCTAAATGATTATTCCTGTGGATGGACTAACCCGTTTATTATTATGTGCTGAGTATTTCCTGTGAGTGATATATCTTCATGAATTTATTGAATATGAATGATGAAATATAAGCCCTTTCTGCGATGTCGCTCAGACGTCCGACTGTGGCACTCTCGTTATTTACTTTCAATATAAGCCCTTTCTGTGATGTCGCTCAGACGTCCGACTGTGGCACTCTCGTTATTTACTTTCAATAGAAGCCCTTTATGTGATGTCGCTTAGACGTCCGACTGTGGCATCTCTGTTATTTATTTTCATTATAAGCCCTTTACGAGATGTCGCTCAGACGTCCGACTGTGGCATCTCTGTTATTTACTTTCATTATAAGCCCTTTTCGAGATGTCGCATAGACGTCAGACTGTGGCACGCACTGTCATTTACTTTTCCATATAAGCCCTTTATGTGGTGTCGCTTAGACGCCCGACAACGGCATGTTAATTTATTTGTTCACCTTTCGAGGCGTCGCTTCAGACACCCGATCGGTTTTCAGTTATTTTGTTGGGATTTCGGGAGGACTACCGCCCGACTTCCTTTTTATTTAATATGTCGTGCAAGTTTATTATTTGAGTATGCGTTGCTAATTGCTCATGATGCATCATGCTTGCATTTGTTATATCTTATGTCCGAACCGTCTTGCGAGTACATTCAAAGTACTCACCTGGCCTGTTGATTTGGCTTGATGTTGACGAAGGCGATCTCATGGATGAAGAGTACGATAGCGAGTCGGACGCCTAGAGGAGTCCCAGTCAGTCCCATGCGATCCTGGATTTGGTCCCTTGTATTATAACCGCTTCCGCTACCCAAATAAATTCATCGGGCCTCACTTCGATGCTCGATGAGCTGCCAGATTAGGAGTCATGTCATCCACCCCACTGTGACATGTCCACCACCACTTTTATTACGAGTCAGTAGTATGCCACCACACCATTGTGCCATATCCGCCCTTATGTATAATATTGGCGTGCTTGTAATAAATTGTTGAGCAACCTCAGCTCAACCCTGTAAAATATTTAGTACTACTGGATTTCTGTATCAAGTATTTGTCTACCAGTAAGGAGGATTTTTCCTATACTGGTTTATATAAAGGTCGGTTTCTCAATAAGGATTTTATTGAAAAACCGGTCGTGACAGATCATATCGGTGTAAAGTGCATGAAGAAACTCCATAAAGATGGACTTTTGGAATCACTTGATTATGAATCATTTGATGCTTGCGAACCGTGCCTTATGGGCAAGATGACTAAAACAACGTTCTCCGGAACAATGGAACGAGCTACTGACTTATTGGAAATAATACATGCCGATGTATGCGATCCAATGAGTGTTGATGCTTGTGGCGAGTATCGTTATTTTCTGACCTTCACAGATGATTTGTGCAGATATGGGTATATGTACTTAATGAAACACAAGTCTGAAACATTTGACAAGTTCAAAGAATTTCAGAGTGAAGTGGAGAATCATCGTAACAAGAAAATAAAGTTTCTACGATATGATCGTGGAGGAGAATATTTGAGTTACGAGTTTGGCCTTCATATAAAACAATGTGGAATAGTTTCACAGCTCACGCCACCTGGAACACCACAATGTTATGGTGTGTCCGAACGTCATAACCGCACTTTATTGGATATGGTGCGATCTATGACGTCTCTTATCGGTTTACCACTATCGTTTTGGGGTTATGCATTAGAGACAGTTGCATTCACTTTAAATAGGGCACCATCGAAATCCGTTGAGACGACGCCTTATGAACTATGGTTTAGTAAGAAACCAAAGTTGTCGTTTCTTAAAATTTGGGGTTGCGATGCTTATGTGAAAAAGCTTCGACCTGATAAGCTCGAACCCAAAGTCGGAGAAATGCGTCTTCATAAGATACCCAAATGAAACTATTGGGTACACCTTCTATCACAGATCCTAAGGCAAGATATTCATTGCTAAGAATGGATCCTTTCTAGAGAAAGAGTTTTAAGAAGTGAGTGGGAGGAAAGTAGAACTTGATGAGGTAACTGTACCTGCTCCCTTATTGGAAAGTAGCTCCTCACAGAAATATGTTCCTGTGACTCCCACACCAATTAGTGAGGAAGCTAATGATGATGATTATGGAACTTCAGATCAAGTTACTACTGAACCTCGTAGGTCAACCAGAGTAAGATCTGCACCAGAGTGGTACGGTAATCCTATTCTGGAGGTCATGTTACTTGACCATGATGAACCTACGAGCTATGAGGAAGTGATGATGAGCCTAGATTCCGCGAAATGGCTTGAGGCCATGAAATCTGATATAGGATCCATGCATGAGAACAAAGTGTGGACTTTGGTTGACTTGCCCGATGATCGGCAAGCCATCGAGAATAAATGGATCTTCAAGAAGAAGATTAACGCTGACAGTAATGTTACTGTCTACAAAGCTCGACTTGTTGTGAAAGGTTTTCGACAAGTTCAAGGAGTTGACTACGACGAGACTTTCTCACCCGTAGCGATGCTTAAAGTCCGTCTGAATCATGTTAGCAATTGTTGCATTTTATGATTATAAAATTTAGCAAATTGATGTAAAGACTGCATTCTTGAATGGATTTCTGGAAGAAGAGTTGTATATGTTGCAACCTTGAGGTTTTATCGATCCAAACGATGCTAACAAAGTGTGCAAGCTCCAGCGATCCATCTATGGACTGGTGCAAGCATCTCGGAGTTGGAATAAATGTTTTGATAGTGTGATCAAAGCATATAGTTTTATACAGACTTGCGGTGAAGCCTGTATTTACAAGAAAGTGAGTGGGAGCTCTATAGAATTTCTGATAAGTATATGTGAATGACATATTGTTGATCAGAAATAATGTAAAAAATTTCTGGAAAGCATAAAGGAGTGTTTGAAAGGAGTTTGTCAAACAAAGACCTTGGTGAAGCTGCTTAAACATTGAGCATCAAGATCTATAGAGATAGATCAAGACGCTTGATAAGATTTTTCAATGAGTACATACCTTGATAAGATTTTGAAGTAGTACAAAATGGAACAGTCAAAAAGGAGTTCTTGCCTATGTTGCAAGGTGTGAAGTTGAGTAAGACTCAAAACCCGACAATGGCAGAAAATAGAAAGAGAATAAAAAGTCATTCCCTATGCCTCAGTCATAGGTTCTATAAAGTATGCTATCCTGTGTACCAAACCTATTGTATACCTTGCTCTGAGTTTGGCAAGGGAGTACAATTTTGATCTAGGAGTAGATCACTGGACAGTTGTCAATAAAATCCTTAGTGAGGACTAAGGAAATGTTTCTCGATTATGGAGGTGATAAAAGAATTCATTGTAAAGAGTTACATCGGTGAAAGATTTTACACCGATCCAGATGACTCTAAGTCTCAATCTGGATACATATTTAAAGTGGGAGCAAATAGCTAGAGTAGCTCCATGCAGAGCATTGTAGACATAGAATATTTGCAAAATACATATGGCTCTGAATGTGACAGACCCGTTGACTAAACTTCTCTCATGAGCAAAACATGATCATACCTTAGTACTCTTTGGGTGTGAATAACATAGCAATGTGAACTAGATTATTGAATCTAGTAAACCCTTTGGGTGTTGGTCACATGACAATGTGAACTATGGGTGTTAATCACATACAAATGTGAATATTGGTGTTAAATCACATGGCGATGTGAACTAGATTATTGACTCTAGTGCAAGTGGGAGACTGAAGGAAATATGCCCTAGAGGCAATAATAAAGTTATTATTTATTTCCTTATTTCATGATAAATGTTTATTATTCATGCTAGAATTGTATTAACCAAAAACTTAGTACATGCATGAATACATAGTATGCCTCTACTCGACTAGGTCGTTAATAAAGATGGTTATGTTTCCTAACCATATACATGAGTTGTCATTTGATTAACAGGATCACATCATTAGGAGAATGATGTGATTGACTTGACCCATTCCGTTAGCTTAGCACTTGATCATTTAGTATGTTGCTATTGCTTTCTTCATGACTTATACATGTTCCTATGACTATGAGATTATGCAACTCCCGTTTACTGGAGGAACACTTTGTGTGCTACCAAACGTCACAACATAACTGGGTGATTATAAAGGTGCTCTACAGGTGTCTCCGAAGGTACTTGTTGAGTTGGCGTATTTCGAGATTAGGATTTATCACTCCGATTGTCGGAGAGGTATCTCTGGGCCCTCTCGGTAATACACATCACTATAAGCCTTGAAAGCAATGTGACTAATGAATTAGTTGCAGGATTATGCATTACGGAATGAGTAAAGAGACTTGCCGGTAACAAGATTAAACTAGGTATTGAGATACCGACGATCGAATCTCGGGCAAATAACATACCGATGACAAAGGGAACAACGTATGTTGTTATGCGGTTTGACCGATAAAGATCTTCATAGAATATGTAGGAGCCAATATGAGCATCCAGGTTCCGCTATTGGTTATTGACTGGAGATGAGTCTGTGTCGTGTCTACATAGTTCTCGAACTCGTAGGGTTCACACGCTTAATGTTCTGTGACGATATATATTATGAGGTATGTGTTTTGATGTACGGAAGGTAGTTCAGAGTCCCGGATGAGATCGGGGGCATGACAAGGAGTCTTTAAATGGTCTAGACATAAAGATCGATATATTGGATGACTATATTCGGACATCGGAAAGGTTCCGAGTGATTCAGATATTTATCGGAGTACCGGAGAGTTACGGGAATTCGCCGGGGAGTGTATGAGCCTTATTGGGCCTTAGTGGAATAGAGGAGGAGGAAGCCTAAGAAGCCCCCCCCAAGCCCAATCCGAATTGGGTGAGGGGGCTGGCCCCCCTTTCCTTCTTCTCTCCCTCCTCTTTCCTACCTCTCCTACTCCAACTTGGAAGGGGGGGGGGAATCCTACTCCCGGTGGGAGTAGGACTCCCCTATGGCGCGCCCAATAGAGGGCCGGCCCTCCCCCTCCTCTACTCCTTTATATACGGAGGAGGGGGGCACCCCATGAACACACAAGTTGATCTGTTGATCTATTCCAGCCGTGTGCGGTGCCCCCCTCCACCATATTCCACCTCAATCATATCGTAGCGGTGCTTAGACGAAGCCCTGCGTCGGTAGCAACATCTCACCGTCACCACGCCGTCGTGCTACGGAACTCTCCCATGAAGCTCTGCTGGATCAGAGTTCATGGGACATCATCAAGCTGAACATGTGCTGAATTCGGAGGTGCCGTATGTTTGGTACTTGGATCGGTTGCATCGTGAATTCGTGCGACTACATCAACCGCGTTAAGCTAATGCTTCCGCTTTCGGTCTACGAGGGTACGTGGACTCACTCTCCCCGCTCGTTGCTATGCATCACCATGATCTTGCGTATGTGTTGGAATTTTTTTGAAAATACTACATTCCCCAACAGCTTCATCATGACCGCCCGATCGGCCATCGAGCCGACAATGACTTCTCGGGTCATCGAAAATCGCCTTCGCATTGATTCTAAACACTCCAAATAGATGGATCTGACGAAGCTGTCGTATTTAAACGAACTCCTTGATTGCATCGCCACCCTGGGGGTTGCTACAGACTACGACCGGATCAGGCTTAAACCCGATCAGCGAGAAATCAAATCTCCACCGATCACCCATCAGGTGTCGATAATCGAGGAGCGCAATGGCAGCTCCCCCTCTACATTGAGGACGAACTATGTTCGGATCACCATGCTTGAAGAGCCGGATACCCATCTGCGGAACAACACGCCCTGCCCTCCCAACTTAGAATCGGACAATGAGCCGGAAAAATCAGTTGATATAACGGAGCCCGAACTGTTAAGTTCAGAAGTTTCTCAGACTCTGGATCCCAAGGTGGGTCAGGGTTCGGATTTAAAACCGCCCACCCACCCAGATACACGCGATCTTACGTACATATGACAGCAGCCTCTGGAAATGGTCCATCACTTTTGGGCCCGATTCCTCCTTGTTAAAGACAAGATCGAAGGCTGCAGCGATGAAGACGCAATCACACTATTCTGCAAAAATTGCATGGACGAAGGAATCCTCAAAGCCATTAACCACCATCGCGTATTACACTTTGCTGACTTGGCAACAATAGTACAGAAGTACTGCGCAATGGAGAGCGCCTGGAAAACTCAGGCAACACCCTGGGAACCACATGTCCCCCCTCAGCTCCTCGTCCGGACAAAAAGGATGCCCCCTCGTGGGTTTCCCGATCCAATACTAAACAAACCAAAGCCCATCATAGGGCGCGGAACCGTTCTGGAGGGATGGCTCGATAGCCCATGCAAAATACACTCAACACCAGATACCATATCAACTCACAGCCTTAGAGTGTGTTGGATACTCCGGCAAGTGGCCAAGATCAGCGAGGATCTCCTCACTAAAAATGCCACAAAGCAACATCCCACGGAGACGACGACCTCAGAGTATTGACGGTCTTTGAAACTTTTGCCTCAAATAATAGGCGCAAAAGGGCACTCCGCGGCCTTGCCAAAGTCTGCCAAGTCACAGGAATAAACCCCTGGAACGACACAGCCATTACTTTCAATGCCGATTATGAACCAAAATCCAGGACAGTCCGGGCACCAGCCGCGTTAGTCCTCAATCTGATCGTGGACGGCTTTCGGCTTACTAAAGTGCTCATGGACAACGGCAGCAGACTGAACCTCATTTACGAGGAAACCCTCAACAAAATGGAAATAGATAGGAGCCGCATTGAGCAAAGTAGCACGACCTTCCGAGGAATCATTCCCAGTCAGGAGGCGCGATGCGCGGGAAAAATCACACTGGATGTGGTATTCGGCACGCTGGAGAATTACAGGTCCGAAGAAATAACCTTCCAAGTGGACCCTTTCAACAGTGGATATCACGCCTTATTAGGGCGAGATGCATTCACACGCTTCCAAACTATACCCCATTACGGGTACATGAAGCTCAAGATGCCCGGGCCCAATGGTATTATCACCCTTGCCAGTGATCCGGACATAGCACGCCGCGCCGAAAACAAAACCGCAGCCCTAGCCCTCGAGGCACTGTCCGAAGCCCTCGCGGCCGAAGAATTAACTACATTGTGCTCCACAGTGGGCAGGGATGACGTGATCCTGGAAAAACGACCCAAATCCACCTCCTTCAAACCAGCAAACGAAATAGTCAAATTTCAAGTCCACTCGACGGACCCCGAGAAGGCAGCATCCATCGGAGCACAGCTGGACCCAACGGTTGACGCTGCACTGCGAGCGTTTCTATGCGAGAACTGGGACATATTGGCCTGGCACCCTTCTGATATGCCAGGAATCCCACGTAGGCTGGCCGAACACAGCCTCAATATATCAAAGGGATATAAGACGGTCAAACAAACACCGCGGTGCTTTTCAGAACCCAAACGACAAGCCATGGGAGAGGAGCTAGCCAAGTTACTGGAAGCTGGATTCATCATAGAAATAAAACATCCAGACTGGCTGGCAAAACTGGTGATGGTACCAAAGAAGGATAAATCCTGGCGCCTGTGCGTCAATTTCAAAGAACTTAACAAGGCCTGCCCTAAGGATCCCTTCCCCCTCCCCCGCATCGATCAAATTATCGACTCCACCGCAGGACACGACTCACTGTGTTTCCTTGATGCATACTCCGGATACCATCAAATCAAGATGAAGGAGTCTGATCAAGCCGCAACAGCATTCATTACCCCATATGGGCCCTTCTCCTTCAACACTATGCCTTTCGGGATAAAAAACATCGGCGCCACCTATCAACGCATGATTCAAACATGCCTGGTGAAAAAGATCGACAAGACAGTTGAAGCATACGTGGACGACGTAGTCATCAAGACTAGGCACGTCGAGTCATTAATAGACGATTTGCGTCTCACATTTAACAACCTCCACACATGTGACATCAAGCTCAATCCGGAAAAGTGTGTTTTCGGTGTTCCCGCTTGAAAACTGCTGGGCTGCATCGTTTCCCATAGAGGAATCGAGGCGAACCCAGCCAAAATCCGAGCTTTGTCATAGTTGGCTACACCAACAGACCTTAAACAGGTCCAAAAACTGGTCGGATGTGTGGGAGCTTTAAGCCGCTTTATCTCCAGATTAGGAGAAAAAGCATTGCCACTTTACCGCCTTCTCCGACGTACCGAACACTTCAAGTGGACGGACCCTGCAACAGCCGGATTGGAAGAAATAAAGGCTCTTTTAGCAAGCAACCCAATCCTAGCTGCACCAAACGTCAGCAAACCCATGTTATTATACATATCGGCAACACACCAAGTTGTGAGTGCAGTACTCGTCATCAAATGGAAGGAGGACGGACACAAACTCCTGCTTCAAAAGCCGGTATACTACATATCTACTGTCCTCACACCATGCAAATCTCGGTACCCTCACTACCAAAAAATAGCATACACGGTCTTCATGGCATCCCGGAAGCTACGCCACTACTTTCAAGAGTGTTCGATTACGGTGGCCTCTGAAGTACCACTCAATGATATAATAAACAATCGCGATGCCACGGGACGAATTGCTAAGTGGGCCATTGAGCTCCTCCCATTTGACATAATATACAAACCACGCCGGGCCATTAAATCCCAAGTGCTGTCAGACTTCGTCGCTGAATGGACAGAGGCCGAACTCCCTAACGAGTACGGCACATACTCCAATTGGATCATGCACTTTGACGGCTCCAAAATGCTGGCAGGTCTAGGAGCGGGTGTTGTCCTAACATCCCCCACTGGAGATACAGTCCAGTACATACTCCAAATATTATATACAGACTCCAACAATGCAGCCGAATAAGAGGCTTTGTTGCATGGTCTTCGGATGGCGGTCTCCATGGGCATTCAACGCCTAGAAGTGCGTGGGGACTCAAACCTCGCAATATCTCAAATAAATGGAAACTCCGATGCAAAAGATCCGAAAATGGCGGCTTATCACAATGACGTTCTTCAAATGTCAGCTCGGTTCGAGGGGCTTGAGTTTCATCATGTGGTTCGAAAAAATAATCAAGCGGCGGATGTCCTTGCCCGCATCGGTGCTAAGCGCGACCCCGTCCCACTTAACATCTTTCTGGAAAGGCTCTTCAAGCCATCCGTGGTGTGGCAAGGGGAGAGCGGCAACACCAGTCCGGATCCAACCACAACCCCAGATTCTGAACACATTGACATCATCGGGGGCTCTGCCACCGAAATAACACCATCGACCCATCTTATTATGGCAGTAATTGCCCCATGGACCAAACCCTTCTTGGTCTACCTTAATTGGTGAGAACTCCCAGACGATCAAAATGAGGCGCACTGCATTGTCTGGTGCTCGAAAGCTTACAAGGTCCACGAAGGAGAACTCTACAAGAAAAGCGCTACTGGAGTACTTCAAAGATGTATCTCCGAGGAAGAAGGGAGGCAACTCTTGGCTGAAATTCATGCCGGTCTCGGCGATCACCATGCCGCAGCTCAGGCCCTTGTAAGCAAGGCCTTCCGTACAGGATTTTATTGGCCGACTGCCTGAGCAGAAACACAGGACCTTGTCCAACATTGCGTCGGATGCCAGCTTTTCGCCAACCAAAGCCATATGCCACCCACTGCTCTTCAAAAAATCCCCATCACTTGGCATTTTGCTGTGTGGGGGCTTGATATGGTCGGACCCCTTAAAGGAGGGAGCCATAAGAAAAAATACTTGTTGGTCATGGTGGATAAATTCACTAAATGGATAGAGGCCAAACCAGTTAAAACGGTCGAATCCGGACCAGTGATAGACTTCATATCCGGTGTTGTGCACCATTACGGTGTTCCTCACAGCATCATCACCGATAACGGCTCCAATTTCACAGCCGATGAGGTGAAAACCTAGTGCAATAATCTGGGCATTAAGCTCGCTTACGCCTCTGTCTATCACCCTCAAACAAATGGTCAAGTCGAACGAGACAATGGTCTTATTATGAGCGGCATTAAAACCAGATTAGTGCGGTCTTTGAAAGAGTCAGACATGCACTGGGTCGAGGAGCTCGACTCCGTACTCTGGGGGCAGCGGACTACGCCGAATCGTACTACTGGATACACACCCTTCATCATGGTGTACGACACAGAGGTTGTGTTGCCCTGCGATATTATTCATGACTCACCTCGAGTGCGCATCTACGAAGAGAGATAGGCCGAGCTTGATCGGTAGGACAGTTTAGATGCCCTGGAAGTGGAGCGCGACATCGCTAATGCCCGTTCCGCATTTTATCAACAACAGGCTCGTGGATATCAAAGCAGAGAAGTATGTGCCAAGACTTATAATATTGACGAACTCGTTCTACGTCTACCGGAGAAGAAAAAGGAAAATATCAAGCCCAAGTGGGAGGGTCCCTTCATCATTGACAAAGTTCTCACCGGAGGAGCATACCGCCTACACGATGCATCATATAATCGCCTCGAGCCGAACCCATGGAACGCGGCCAGACTCCGAAGATTCTACGCCTAGCGCCGAACTCTTTGTTCATCTCCTTCCCTTTGTTCCTTTCTATTATTTATTTTTTAGCTCTCTTTTTGTTTTTTGTTTTATAGCTTTAAAGCTTTCGTGTGGCTAGACCGCACACTTACGACACACTCATCTTCAAGTATGTACGTCCATTATACCTGGGAGCTTCTTGTATAGAAGCTTATTATAATTATTTTCCGAGCATCAAGCTCAATACATATGTGTCTTTTCTCCGTATGTACCATTTCTCCGCCATTATATGCATCGATATGAGTTAAGTTTTGGCCAAGCTGGGTTGCCTGGCTCATGTGCTTATGCCCTACATTCCCGTTAGTTTGGCTAGGGCATAAAGGGAGCACCTCTGTGATTGTTATTGCTGGGTCATCCGGATGTGTACCTCAGACTGGGTGAAGCCGAAAGCTAGCATTCTTAAGGGAATATTCGGTCGGTGGATTAAAGATGTTTTTTACTCACTACACTATGAACCCCCAAATGTTACATATACTGCGACTTTTCAATCACAGTTCGGACATGCACGCTAATGCATGCGTACCCAGGGAAAGGAACCCTTAACGGAACTATTCTCTCTGGAAGATGTTTCTTACTATCACAATGTAATATAACATAGCTAGTTGGGTACTTGTCTGTTCAAGCAAATATGACCCCTACGTCTGGTTTCCACGCGTACCCCGGTTTATATTACTGAGTGGGTATTCGGACACACTCCGGACTGTTGGGTCCAGAGGCCGAAGCGAAAAGGTCCGCGATGACAAATGTTTTACAATCCGGCTAGGGACAAACTTGTCCATTGAAGTACATAGTCACTTGGACTCAAAAGCTTCTTCTTCTATGCCATCCAACAGGTTGTCTAGCTTACAATCCTGCTGAGAATATTCTGCGGCTAATTTTACCTGGTCATACACCAGACAAACTAGAATTTCTTTCCCATCTGACCCTAAAGGTTTGACTCGGGCCATATAATTCGGATCATGCTTGGTATACTGTGTTTTCACCATGGCCCAGGCTTCTCGTGCACCTTCTCGGCAGGCCGATATCTTTCATAATCGGAAACGCCGCCGCGCTCCCTTAAATAGTTGTACAAGCTCCTCCATACTTCCTGGTAGGGAGGCGGATGGCCATAAGGCCTTGGCGACACTCTGCATTGCCTGACGAGCTTGCTTGTGTAGTTGCGACAGCTCTTTCAGCAGATCGCCTGAGGATCCGGACATCTCCTCTTCGGGATGGCCAATCAGCATACCTACAGACATAACTCTGTCAGTTCCTTCCAACCGAATTATGCAAAGGTAAGTTTGAACACATACTAAATAAGCTGCCTCGTTGCCTCTTATTTTCCTTCACGGAGTCAGCCAGCTGGGCTCGAACATCTTTCAATTCTTCGCCCAGCCGAGTATTGGAATCCTGGAGTTGGTTTTTCTCCTCCCTGACCCGTATAAGTATACGCTCGCCAGCGGTGAGATGCCTTTCGGTATTTTGCTCGCCCGCTTGCGCGACTTCTGGTACCTATCCCGGATTATCTGGCGATACTATCATCAGATATGCAACTGTGTTAGCGTTACTGGTACGTATGATTATGTTTTTTCTCAATAGAGGGACACATTACTAGTTAACCTTCTTGGATTCCTCCAGTTCGGCAGTTGCGGCAGCAAGCTGGGCCCGACATTGTTCTAGCTCTTGAGACAACAGATTGTTCTTCTGTGTGAGCACCTGGTTACACAATTATCCTTAAATCAGTTGTACCAACTGCTTCAAGTCTCAGGGGCTACTAGTATATATAATTACCAGATTTGAACAAGTGTGTACTTACCCGCACATCTTTCAAATATTGTTCAGTGGCTCTTGTAAGCCCATCTCGAGCAGCTCGGATGTACGCATCACCCGAGCTGAAGGCGTTGAACGCCTCGTTTGAAAAGCTGTGGTCTCAAAGAGTTGCCCGCCGGCGCTGATGATTCATGGCACTTTCCACTTCAGAGTTTGTGGCGGATAAGTCATCCGAATTCTCTACTAAAGGACAATCCGGCGTCATCCCTCATCTATCCTAAAGACAGGATTTGGAATCCGGCTGGTGGAGGCATGACTTGCAGGATCCCCGGACTTAGTCCGGCGGATGTTTTTCCTGATGAGACGCCACGAATAGTGTCATACTTCAATATGACAGCCAAGGAGCATGTTTTAAAAAACCGCACCTCTTTGAAAAAGCCTCGGCCATATTCGCCTTCCTCTTCGAAGGCCTGTCCGGTGTGGGCGCCGCTCTTTTGTGAGTTGCCTCAGGTGCAACATGGCGCACCGAGCACCTCCCCTTTAGAGCACGAGACAGTGCGGTGGGTGAGGCACAACAAGAAAGTTCTTTTTGAAGAAATGACTCCTGGTTACTTACGTGTGAGGCGGGAAGAAGACCGGGATAGTCGGTGATGATAACCACTTCCGTGCCGTCATGGCTCTCCTGGTAAAACACCCCGTCCTCGAGCTCCACAAATATATCCGGATCCTCTTTGAATCCGGGGTCAAGGTCTTAGTTATGGTCCTCTGGCTGTGGAGCAGAGCTCTTGAGCTCCTTGGTGATCTTTCACCATTCCTATTACAAATGGATGGATTAATGTTCATGGGAAGCAACTTTGGGAGCAGAATGAGAAGGGTAGTGGGATTAGAACTTATCCAGCTAGGCGGATTGTACATGGAAAATCCATCCCGGCGCTTAATACGAGCAAATTCCTCTTTCTCCCCCTTGTATAATTCGGCCAGTATTTTGGTCAGAGCGGCGGAAGTGTCCGGGCCCTTCCGACCACAGCGGGAGGCGTCATCTTCCCCATTGTAGTGCCACATGGGAAACCTTCTATATTGAAGTGGTTGGACCCCTCGCGCTATGGAAGTCGCCATTACCTCGACTATGGATAGACCGGACTGATCGAGCGTCCTTATCTTCCTCATCAATTGACGGACTTCCGCACTATCTTCCTCCTTGAGGCTCTAAGGGCGCCAGTTGTGACGCTTCTTCAATGGAGCTCTTGAAAATAGAGGAAGACCCATCCTGACTGGGTCAGGAAGAGCGATGTCCTCGATATAAAACTATTTCGAAGGACACTCTTCGGATGCCTTCTTCGGCGTGCCGGACAGGTATCCGGTCTCGGCAACGCGCCACACTTCAGCTCCGCCTACTTCAAATATTGATCCCTCCTGGTTACGAGGGACGAGGCAGAATAGTTTCCTCCACAAATCAAAGTGGGCTTCACAGCCCAGGAATAGCTCACAGAGAGCAACATAACCCGCAATATGCAAGATGGAGGCAGGAGTGAAACTATGCAGTTGGAGGCCGTAATACTCGAGGAGGTCTCAGAGGAATGGATGGATTGGAAATCCCACACCTCTCAATAAGTAGGGAACAAAGCACGCCGCTCCCCCTGGATGGATTGGGGAAGTTCTCCGCTTGATCCCCGTCGTTGAAAGGAATCAATCCTGCTCGAACGGGAGCCAGATCCGCGGGGGGAAGAAATCTTTGTGTCTGCAGCTTCTCTAGCTGACTATAGGATACAGAGCATCTCTCCGAATTGCCCTTTTTGGGGCCTTGGGGACGAGGAGAAGAACTGGGAACACCGACCATGGTGGAATGGTTTCTCCCAGTGAGCTCTGAGGATCTTTTGCTTGGTGTGGAATGGATCTGGAAATCCCAATCTCTTTTATAGACGCCTTTCTTACATAGACAGGGTGGTATGTGCAAAAGTGTCCCGACCTCTCATATTCGCTCGATGCGTGGAAGCTGAAGATACGATGGCACGGAAGCCGATGAGCGCGGCGTTAAAAGGAAAGCCGAATACTGCTCTTTTAAACAGGTACTTTGAAGAAATTGGAGGAGGAACCCGCCTTGCAATGCCGAAGACAATCTGCGCCGGACACCTCGTCATCGAAGCCTGGTTCAGGGGCTACTTAGGGAGTCCCGGATTAAGGGGTCCTCGGATAGCCGGACTATTGATGTGGGCCGGGCTGTTGGGCTATGAAGATACAAGACTGAAGATTCTCTCCCGTGTCCGGATGGGACTCTCCTTGGCGTGGAAGGCAAGCTTTGGTGACCGAATATGTAGATTTCTTTCTCTGTAACCGACTTTGTACAACCCTAGTCCCCTCCGGTGCCTATATAAACCGGAGAGCTTAGTCCGTAGAGATATATATATACTCAATCATAATCCTCATTTGCTAGACTTCTAGGGTTTAGCCATTACGATCTCATGGTAGATCAACTCTTGTAATACTCATATCATCAAGATCAATATAGCAGGAAGTAGGGTATTACCTCGATAGAGACGGCCCGAAACTGGGTAAACATCGTGTCCCCCTCCTCCTGTTACCATCGTCCTTAGACACACAGCTCGGGACCCCCTACCCGATATCCGCCGGTCTTGACACCGACAATGAGCATTACCGAGAGGGCCCAGAGATACCTCGCCGATACACGGAGTGACAAATCCTAATCTCGATGTATGCCAACCCAACAAACACCTTCAGATACACCTGTAGAGCATCTTTATAATCACCGAGTTACGTTGTAACGTTTGATAGCAAACAAGTTGTTCCTCCGGTATTCGGGAGTTGCATAATCTCATAGTCTGAGGAACATGTATAAGTCATGAAGAAAGCAGTAGCAATGAAATTGTAACAATCATAATGCTAAGCTACCAGATGGGTCTTGTCCATCACATCATTATCCTAATGATGTGATCATGTTCATCAAATGACAACACATGTCTATGGTTAGGAAACATAACCATCTTTAATTAACGAGCTAGTCAAGTAGAGGCATACTAGGGACACTATGTTTTGTCTATGTATTCACACATGTACTAAGTCTCCGGTTAATAAAATTTCTAGCATGAATAACAAACATTTATCATGATATAAGGAAATAAATAATAACTTTATTATTGCCTCTACGGCATATTTCCTTCACCATCTTCTTTTCAGTAGCATCTAATCTTTGCATAACATGTTCAATAGTTAAGATTATTTCATTAATAATGATTGGTGGTGAACCTACTAGATCTCCCATGGCATTAAAAGCATCCAAAGATGGACACATCAAGAAATTTCCACCGGTAATCGTATCAAGGACGAATCTATACCAAGTAGTGATGCCCACATAAAAACTGCGAACAAGAACAACGGTGGATTGCTTACGAATAGATCTATTATGAGCATTGCAAATCCTATACCAAGCATATTTTAGATTCTCCCCTCCACTTTGTTTGAAATTAAGAACCTTGTTCTCGGGGGTACACGCAATAGAGGAAGAAGTCGTAATGACAATGTGGCAAATAAGATTGCAAACAAATCTGACGAGAAAAAGGCGAACAAAAAGAGGGCGAATAAAACAGAATTTTTTTGTGAAGTGGGGGAGATGAAAATGAGAGGCGAATGGACATTAATGAAATTGCGAGGAGATGAGATTTGTGACTAGGACCTGTAGATGTCGATGATGTCTCCCTGGCAATGGCGCCAAAAATTGGCAAGTTGACAGGAGACTACCTTGGCTTGATCCTCCCCGGCAATGGTGCCAGAAATTCCTTTTGCTGTCGCTTGAAACTTCATCGGTATTTCCCCAAAGAGGAAGGGATGATGCAGTACATCTATGGTAGGTATTTCCTCAGTTATGAAACCAAGGTATCAATCCAGTAGGAGGCCAGGCCAAGCTATGTAAACGGTACCTACACGTAAAGAACAAATACTTGCAACCCGACGCGTAAGAGGGGTTGTCAATCCGTCTCGGTTAAAAGATTGGTAAATAGATAGATTGGTAAATGCAAATAGAATAACAGCAAATAAAATTCAGTGAGGTATTTTTGGGGTTTTGTTAATATAGATCCAGAAATAAAAGGTGCAAATAAAGGAAAAGGTAAATAGCAATGTAGATATGAAAGTATATGATGGGAAAATAGACCTGGGGGCCGTAGATTTCACTAGTGGCTTCTCTCAAGAAATAGCACATGGTGGGTAAACAAATTACTATTGGGTAATTGATAGAAGATCAAATAATCATGACAATATCCAAGGCAATGATCATTATATAGGCATCACGTCCAAGATTAGTAGACCGACTCCTGCCTGCATCTACTACTGTTACTCCACACATTTACCGCTATCCAGCATGCATCTAGTGTATGAAGTTCATGGAGAAATGGAGTAATGCAATAAGAATGATGACATGATGTAGGCAAGATCTATTCATGTAGGAATAGCCCCCATCTTGTTATCCTTAATAGCAACGTTACATGCGTGTCTTGCCACCCCTTCTGTCACTGGGAAAGAACACCGCAAGATCGAACCCATCATAAAGCACCTCTTCCCATGGACAGAAAAATTGATCTAGTTGGCCTAACTAAACAAATACTTGGGTTAAACTTTATGAGCCTAGCATGTACATACATGGTCTCGGAACACAGGAGACCGAAAGGTCGAACATGAGTCATATAGTAGATATGATCAACATGAAGATGTTCACTATTGATGACTGCCGCATCTCACGTGATGATCGGACATGGGTTAATTGATTTGGATCATGTGTCACTTAGACAACTTGAGGGATGTTGATTTAAGTGGGAGTTCATTAGTAATTTGATTAACAGAAATAAATTATCATGAACTTAGTCTTAATTGTCTTTGCAAAATTTGTATTTTAGATCAATGTCCCGCATTGTAGTTCCCCTGAATTTTAATGCGTTCCTAGAGAAAGCTAAGTTGAAAGATGATGGAAGCAACTGTGCGGACTGGGTCCATAACTTGAGGATTATCCTCATTGCTGCGCAGAAGGCTTATGTCCTTGATGCACCGCTAGGTGACGCACCCCCTCCATCATCATCTGTGGATGTTGTGAACATCTGGCAGTCACGTTTTGATGACTACTTGATAGTTCAGTGCACCATGCTTTACGGCTTAGAACCAGGGCTCCAAAGACGTTTTGAGCAGCATAGAGCATATGAGATGTTCTAGGAGCTGAAATTGACATTTCAAGCTCATGCCCAGCCGGGTCGAGAGGTATGACATCTCCGACAAGTTCTTTAGTTGTAAAATAGATGAGAACAGTTCTGTTAATGAGCATATACTCAGAATGTCTGGGTTGCACAATCGCTTGACTCAGTTGGGAGTTAATCTTCTAGATGACTCGGTTATTGACAAAATTATCCAATCACTGCCACCAAGCTATAATGGGTTTGTGATGAACTATAATATGCAACGGATGAAGAAAACACTTCCCGAGCTCTTCGCGATGCTTATGGCCATGCAGGTAGAAATCAATAAGAAGCATCAAGTGTTGATGGTTAAAAAGACCACTAGTTCCAGGAAAGGCAAGGGAAAGAAAGGGAACTTCAAGAAGAACGATAAATCAGTTGCTGCTCCCATGAAGAAACCCAAGGTTGGTCCCAAACTGAGACTGAGTGCTTCTACTGCAAGGGGAATGGTCACTGAAAGCGGAACTACCCCAGGTACTTGGCAGATAAGAAGGCTGGCAACGTCAACAAAGGTACATTTGATATACATGTTATTGATGTGTACCTTACTAGTGCTCATAGTAGCGCCTGAGTATTTGATACTGGTTTGGTTGCTCATATTTGTAACTCGAAACAAGAGCTGCGAAATAAATGAAGACTTGCTAAGGAGGGGGTGATGATGCGCGTCAGAAATGGTTTAAAGTTTGATGTGATCACCGTCGGCACGCTACCTCTACATCTACCTTTGAGATATTTTTAAACCTAAATAATTGATTTGGTGCCTACGTTGAGCATGAACATTATATCTGAATCTTATTTATTGTGAGATGGTTATTCATTTAAGTCAGAGGATAATGGTTGTTCTATTTATATGAGTAATATATCTTTTATGGTCATGCAACCCTTGTGAATGGTTTATTCTTGTTAAATCTCAATCCTAGTGATACACATATTCATAATATTGGTGCCAAAAGATGCAAAGTTAATAATGATGGTACCACATATTTTTGGCACTGCCGCTTATGTCATATTGGTGTAAAGCGCATGAAGAAAGTCCATGCCGATGGACTTTTGGAATCTCTTGATGATGAATCATCTAAGACATGTGAACCAAGCCTCATGGGCAAGATGAATAAAACTTCGTTCTTCGGAACAATGAAGCAAGCTAGTGACTTATTGAAAATAATACATACTGACGTATGCGGTCCGATGAGTGTGAAGCACGCGGTGAATACCGTTATTTTGTTACCTTCATAGACGTTTTGAGTAGATATGGGTATATTTACTTAATGAAATACAAGTCTGAAACATTCGAAAAGTTCAAGGAATTTTATAGTGAAGTGGAAAATCACCGTAACAAGAAAATAAAGTTCTACGATCTGATCGCGAAGATGAATATTTGAGTTACAAATTTGGTATGCATTTAAGACAATGTGGAATTTTTTCACAGCTCACACCATCTCGAACACCACTGCATAATGGTGTGTGTTGGGGATATAACTATTAGGTATGACCCACCTAGGAGGGGCCGGGTCATACCATTGGCGACTCAAGGATGAAGATGGCGGGTTATGAAGCAAGCCTATGGAAGGCCCAAGACCCAGAGGCGATTGGAGGCCCAAGAGGATAAACTGCCATATGTGTAACTTGTATTGTAAGGCAAGCTTAGTTAGTCACTGAGCCAGACACGTTGTGTATGAGCTGGTCGGGACTCTATAAGCCGCCGGGCATCAACCTGTGTATATAAAGGGGTGACCTAGCGACGGGTTAAGGCAAGAAAAATAACAAGTCGAGAACTAGGTCAAACGTATTCGCTCCCTGGTAATCAAACCCAAGCAATACAACCTAAAGCAGGAGTAGGCTTTTACCTCATTGAGAGGGGTCGAACCTGGGTAAAAACTCTCTATGTCTTTTTGTCCCGTTTACCCCTTCAAGCTAACCTAGCGGCGATGGCTCCACACCTAAGTCCTCTTGCTAGGGCATTTGCTGTGCTAAATCCATGATAGTTTGCACCCACCGTGGGGCTAGAGCATGGTGGTTTCGAGTTCTTGAAGGGAAACTTCGCAGGGCTCAAGGGATACGTTGTGGGCCAGATGACTAAGAGTCGTCGCGGCAAGCTCTACATCAATGACACAGGCTGGGGCGCCGAGGCCGGCTCATTCGAGTACGGGTACCGGGTCCCCTTTGGTGGGATTCATGTCTTCATCAGCAAGATTGGTGAGTCGGAAGCTGAGTCGGACACTTGTGCCGACATTGTCGAGATGGTTCAGCGCGCGCGACCCGCCAAGGTTCAAGTCACCCCGAAGCGTGTCTTTGTTGGCTTTACTCAAGGAATGGATCTGGAAGGAGGATCTGTGTCCGACGGAGATACGACCGTCTATTCAGGCAATGAGTCCTCAACTGGCGAGACCAACTCCATGTATCAAGTGCAGGATGGTAGGCTTGGTGGCTGTTCTGATGGCGACAATATTCCGGACACCTATGAGTTGCCGAGCCGGGTTGCGGTCTTCATGGCCGGTATGCAACCGGGGCAGAATTCTTCAACTGCGGCAGCAATGATCTCCGGTTCAGCAACTGCTATGTGCTACCTCTTGAGCACTGCGTTGGATTTCCCTGAAGATGAGAGGATGATGCAGTAAAGTAGCGTAAGTATTTCCCTCAGTTTTTGAGAACCAAGGTATCAATCCAGTAGGAGATCACACACAAGTCGCTCGTACCTACACAAAACGATAGCAACTCGCAACCAACGCTTAGGGGTTGTCAAGTCTCCATCATCCTTTCCTCACTGGGACAATGCTCTAATAATGATGATCATCACACTTTTATTTTTCTTACAACTCAACAATTACAACTCGATACTAGAACAAGATATGACTCTATATGAATGCCTCCGGCGGTGTACCGGGATATGCAATGAATCAAGAGTGGCATGTATGAAAGAATTATGAACGGTGGCTTTGCCACAAATACAATGTCAACTACATATTCATGCAAAAAGCAATATGACAAAAGTAATGTGTGTCATATGAGCGGAATGGTGGAGAGTTGCATGGCAATATATCTCGGAATGGCTATGGAAATGCCATGATAGGTCGGTATGGTGGATGTTTTGAGGAAGGTATATGGTGGGTGTATGATACCGGCGAGAAGTGCGTGGTATTAGAGAGGCTAACAATGGCGGAAGGGTGAGAGTGCGTATAATCCATGGACTCAACATTAATCAAAAGAACTCATGCACTTATTGCAAAAATTTAGAAGTCATCAAAAACCAAAGTATTAAACGCATACTCCTAGGGGGATAGATTGGTAGGAAAAGACCATCGCTCGTCCCCGACTGCCACTCATAAGGAAGACAATCAATAAATAAAATTGTGCTCCGACTTCATCACAAGTGGTTCACCATACATGCATGCTACGGGAATCACAAAATTCAATGCAAGCATTCTTTAAATTCATAATTACCCCTACTAGCATTGCTTTTATATTATCACCTTCATATCTCAAAACAATTATCAAGCATCAAACTTATCTTAGTATTCAATGCACTCAAAAGAAAGTTTCACAAATCTTGAATACCAAGTATATTAAATTTAATCAAATTACCATGCTATTAACAACTCTCAAAATAATCTAAGTGAAGCATGAGAGATCAATAGTTTCTTTAAAACAAATCCACCACCGTGCTCTAAAAGATCTAAGTGAAGCACTAGAGCAAAAATTATTACGCTCAAAAGATATAAGTGAAGCACTATGAGCAAAACTATCAAGCTCAAAAGATATAAGTGAAGCACTATGAGCAAAACTATCAAGCTCAAAAGATAT
Organism: Triticum aestivum; assembly: GCF_018294505.1. Taxonomy (NCBI): domain Eukaryota; kingdom Viridiplantae; phylum Streptophyta; class Magnoliopsida; order Poales; family Poaceae; genus Triticum; species Triticum aestivum. The sequence continues at coordinate 506,475,612 of NC_057798.1, read as the reverse complement.
AAGTGAAGCACGTAGAGTATTCTAGAAAATTCAATATCATGTATGGCTCTCTCAAAAGGTGTGTACAGCAAGGATGATTGTGGCAAACTAACAAGCAAAGACACAAATAATACAAGACGCTCCAAGCAAAACACATGACATGTAGTGAATAAAAATATAGCTCCAAGTAAATTACCGATGGAAGTAGACGAAAGAGGGGATGCCTTCCGGGGCATCCCCAAGCTTTGACTTTTTGGTGTCCTTGGATTATCTTGGGGGTTCCATGGGCATCCCCAAGCTTAGGCTCTTGCCACTCTTTGTTCCATAATCCATCAAAAGAATTCACCCAAAACTTGAAAACTTCACAACACAAAACTCAATAGAAATCTCGTGAGCTCCGTTAGTGAAAGAAAACAAAAGACTACTTCAAGGTACTATAATGAACTAATTATTTATTTATATTAGTGTTAAACCTACTTTATTCCAACTTCCTTATGGTTTATAAACTAATTTATTAGCCATAGATGCATTGAAATAAGCAAACAACACACGAAAAACAGAATCTGTCAAAAACAGAACAATCTGTAGCAATCTGTAACTAATGCAAACTTTTGGAACTCTAAAAAATTCTACCAAAATAGTACGCACTAGACAATTTGTTTATTGAACAGCAGCAAAAAGAATCAATGCAAAATCTCGTCCTGTAATTTATTGAATTTTTTCTTGTGAGCGCAAAGTTTCTGTTTTTCAGCAGAATCAAATCAACTATCATCATAGCTTATCCTATAGGTTCTACTTGGCACAAACACTAATTAAAACACAAAACCACATCTAAACAGAAAATAAAAACAAAATTTAACACTAAAAAGGAACAAAAACAAAGAACACAAAATAAAATTGGGTTGCCTCCCAACAAGCGCTATCGTTTAACGCCCCTAGCTAGGCATAAAAGCGAAGATAGATCTAAGTTTTGCCATCTTTGGTAGGCAATCCACAGGTGGCTCTCATGATAGATTCATATGGTAGTTTTATTTTCTTTCTAGGGAATTGTTCCATACCCTTTCTCAAGGGAAATAGGAATCTAATATTCCCTTCCTTCATATCAATAATCGCACCAATCGTTCTAAGGAAAGGTCTACCAAGAATAATAGGACATCAAGGATTGCAATCTATATCAAGAACGATAAAATCTACGGGCACATAATTCCTATTGGCAACAATAAGAACATCATTAATTCTTCCCATAGGCTTTTTAATAGTGGAATCCACAAGATGCAAATTTAGAGAGCAATCTTCAAAGTCACGGAAATCTAGCAAATCACACAAAGTTTTGGGAATAGTGGAGACACTAGCACCCAAATCACACAAGGCCAGAAACTCATAATCTTTAATTTTAATTTTGATAGTAGGTTCCCCCTCATCATAGAGTTTTCTAGGGATAGAAACTTTCAACTCAAGTTTTTCTTCATAAGATTGCATCAAGGCATCAACAATGTGTTCGGTAAAGGCCTTATTTTGACTATAAGGATGAGGAGAATCTAGCACGGATTGCAACAAGGAAATACAACCAATCAAAGAGCAATTTTCATAATTAAATTCCTTGAGATCCAAAATAGTGGGTTTAGCAACATCACAGTTTTTATTTATTTCAATCCCACTTTCATCAATTTCATCATCAAGATATAGAAACTCAGAATTCTTAGGACGCCTTCTAGGTAAAGGAAGATCATATTTAGATTCATCAAGATTCATATTGCAAAACAAGGATTTAATAGGGGATACATCAATAACTTTTAGATCTTCATCTTGATTTTCATAGGAATCGGGTTTAGTGGCCATCTTATTAACTAAGGTAGCTTGCATATCCGAAATTTCAGCTGTCATTTTTTCAAGACGAGTAATTTGGGCTCTTATAGCATTGAATTCTTTAGACATATCATCAAGTTATTTATTCATAAAACTCATAAAACCTTTTTGCTCCTTAAGCTCGTTTCTAAATAAATTATTATGCTCAAATTGCAAAACCATAAACTTTCTGACATTACTTTCGATCTCTTCTAGAATTTTAAGGGGAAGATCACCAAATTTAAGGAGAGCCATTGCGACAAGTAAACAGACTAACACACGAGCAAACAAAGAGGCAAACGAAGAAGACAAAAGAGAAAAAGAGGAGGAGATTGGGAAAGAGAGGGCGAATAAAATGACAAGGGTGAAGTGGGGGAGAGGAAAATGAGAGATAAATAATGTAATGCGAGAGATAGGGATTGTGATGTGTACTTGGTATGGTTGACTTTTGCACGAACTCCCTGGCAACGGCGCCAGAAATTCTTCTTGCTACCTCTTGAGCACTGCGTTGGATTTCCCCGAAGAGGAGAGGATGATGCAGTAAAGTAGCGTAAGTATTTCCCTCAGTTTTTGAGAACCAAGGTATCAATCCAGTAGGAGATCATACACAAGTCCCTCGTACCTACACAAAACGATAGCAACTCGCAACCAACGCTTAGGGATTTTCAATCCCTTCACGGTCACTTACGAGAGTGAGATCTGATAGAGATAATATTTTTGGTATTTTTGATAGATAGATGAAAAGTAAAAAGTAAAAGGCAAAGTAAAACAAAGCAAGTAAATAAAGTAATGGAGATTGATATGATGAGAATAGACCCGGGGGCCATAGGTTTCACTAGTGGCTTCTCTCAAGAGCATAAGTATTCTACGGTGGGTGAACAAATTATTGTTGAGCAATTGATAGAAAAGCGAATAATTATGAGATTATCTAGGTATGATCATGTATATAGGCATCACGTCCAAAACAAGTAGATCGAAACGATTCTGCATCTACTACTATTACTCCACTCATCGACCGCTATCCAGCATGCATCTAGAGTATTAAGTAAAAACAGAGTAACACCGTAAGCAAGATGACCTGATGTAGAGGGATAAATTCATGCAATATGATAAAAACCCCATCTTGTTATCCTCGATGGCAACAATACAATACGTGCCTTGCAACTCTTTCTGTCATTGAGTAAGGACACAGCAAGATTGAACCCAAAGCTAAGCACTTCTCCCATTGCAAGAACTACCAATCTAGTTGGCCAAACCATAAAGATAATTCAAAGAGACTTGCAAAGATAACTCAATCATACATAAAAGAATTTAGAGAAGAATCAAATATTGTTCATAGATAAGCTGGATCATAAACCCACATTTCATCGGTCTCAACAAACACACCGCAAAAACAAGATTACATCGAATAGATCTCCACAAGAGAGGGGGAGAACATTGTATTGAGATCCAAAAAGAGAGAAGAAGCCATCTAGCTAATAACTATGGACCCGAAGGTCTGAAGTAAACTACTCACACTTCATCGGAGAGGCTATGGTGTTGATGTAGAAGCCCTCCGTGGTGGATGCCCTCTCCGGCGGAGCTCCGGAACAGGCCCCAAGATGGGATCTCGCGGATACAGAAGGTTGCGGCGATGGAATTAGGTTTTTGGCTCCATATCTGATCTAACGGGGGTACGTAGGTATATATAGGAGGAAGGAGTACGTCGGTGGAGCTCCGAGGGGCCCACGAGGTAGGGGGCGCCCTCCACCCTCGTGGCCTCCTCGGAAACTTCTTGGAGTAGGGTCCAAGTCTCCTGGATCACGTTCGGTTGGAAAATCACGTTCCCGAAGGTTTTATTCCGTTTGGACTCCATTTGATATTTTGTTTCTTCGAAACACTGAAATAGGAAAAAAACAGCAATTCTGGGCTGGGCCTCCGGTTAATAGGTTAGTCCCAAAAATAATATAAAAGTGGAAAATAAAGCCCAATATAGTCCAAAACAGTAGACAAAGTAGCATGGAGTAATAAAAAATTATAGATACGTTGGAGATGTATCACTATGGCAGCCGGGGCAGGAGGCCCTGTGCGCCCGCCGACTCAAGTTTTATCTGAACTGTTGGAGGCTCTGGCAACAATGCTGATGGTGGACGTAACCACGACGAACAAAGCGCAACATAATGTGGACTTTGCAAAGTTACATGATGAGATTGCTCAAGCTAAGGAAGATCTTAACACTGAGAACACCCGGATGGCGACGGAACGAGCCACCTTGGAGAGTTAAGTAGAGCGGATTCAAGCAGAAAATTTTCGTTTGATCTTAGAACGAAATGCATCAAACATTTTCTTTAATAGAAGGCATGCAAGTCATTTACCCCTACGATGCGAGAAACCTTTTTAACACGCCTGGGGCAGGAACCAATAACCCGCATGCTGTGGATTGGGCCATTGAGATGCCGGGGATGGAGCATTGGTTCAGCCACGAGCTGCGGATCCCCCACGGGTGAACTTGACTCCTCCTCAGCGTGTTCCGACGCCCCCGGGTCATTATTCTAATCCTATGGATAACATGATAGCCGCGGCTACTCAATTGGTGGCTCTCTTTGTTCAAGATGAATCACCAACTACGATGGACATACGGCGAGCCGGAGAAGTTCTTCAGACGGCTGTGGCTCAACAGGCAACTTACTGATACAGTCGTGAATGGATTCACTCAACCTCGCATACAAGCCAGAGTTATAGCAGGCACACTGACTCGCCAGCAGTGTCGAGCAGTGAGCGGCACCACAACCAACCTCGTAGGGCTGACCCGTCGTGCGCTGGTAATGATGCTCAAGCTTTGGTGGACCAGGGCAGAGCGAGGCGCGAGGCTGAGCTGGCGGCTCAATTAGCGGCTCGACAGCAATCTCCGATTTATCCTTCAGCATCCGTGGAGGCAGGAGTGACCTCTAAAACCTTGGGTGTTCCATGTTTAGTGTCGGCTCTATGCAACAAGCGCTTGCCTAAGGATTTCAAGGGCCCCCGTAAGGTGCGTAATTACATGACGGATCAACCCCCAGAGGCTTGGATTGGGAGCTATGAGATGGCCATGGAGATGTTTGATGTTAGTGATGTTGCATGTGCTAAGTATTTCACCAGGATGTAGGACGGGTCTGCTCGTACTTGGTTGAAAGGGTTGCCCGCTAACTCCATCAGATCATGGGCAGAGTTGAAAACACATTTTATCCAAAATTTTAAAGACACAAGTAGGCTAACCCGAGCCCCTGAACCTTTCAATACATCGGGGCGGACTGCGCCCCTCAAGACCCCATGATAAGGAGCCGCCTTCGGGAAATTGGCGGCAAGGAGCCGACTACCTCTCACGGCCGAATCCCAGAGACGACTTCGAGATAAGCCGACTCCTAATTAACGGATTCCAGAGAAGCCAGCTACGGGGAGTCGGCCCGTGACTCCAACCACCTCCTGCCTTCGCCATGATGGGCGGGACGGGGTACGGTCACCGTGTGGCCGTCCCTGCCCCGCTTACGAATGGCTGGCATGGCTACAGTGCACTGTATCACTGGAGATCTCCATCCGGCGCGGAACTGTTGCCATGCCTGCCCTGACCTCAGCCCCCATGGGCGGCGCACTGTGCCCACGACGGCCTGCCTGTACGGCCCGGAGACGGCGGGTCCCACCCATCAATGGGGGTACAGAAGACGGCGAGAGTACCACAAGACGGACCCGTTGGGAGTCGGCCCCCGGGAGTTGGCCAGCCCCTCCCACGGGCCCCGCACGCCATTAACCAGACAAGACGGGGAGTGGCGACAGTGATCGTCCGTCAGGCGGCGGCACTGTTGCCATGACCTCATGACCAAGCCAGCGTCATTAGAGGCATGGCTACAGTCATCCATAGCCGGCGTGGCCCGCCCACGGCGGACAGGACCTGACGGCTCCGTACCGGGCCTGTCGGCGGGCCCCAGCAGTCGGCGGAGAAGTTCGACCTGAGAGACAGACGGCTGGGACCCATACCCAGCCGGATTACCATTGTATCCCTGGGGGGCGGGCCTATATAAGCCCCCCAGGGCACCCATGCAAGGGGGATCGCTTCTTTAACACTAGACCAGATCATATAGGAAGGAGGGAGCTAGCCTTGCCCCCTCCTACCTCCAGGAAACAGCTCAAGGAGCAACCTTGTATTCACTTTGCCATAGTGATCATGCGGAGACACCGCAAAGAAGCAGTAGGGGTGTTATCTCCACGGAGAGCCCTGAAGCTGGGTAAGATTCGCCGGCGTGCATGCCTTCGCCTCATCCCGTTTCCAGGCACCGGCGACGTTCTACTCGCCCCCACCATGATAAGTCATCCCTTGGCATATGTCGCACCCAACCCCCGACATTTGGCGCCCACCATGGGGCGAGGTGCACCGTCGTTCAGAGACCTGCCCTGGACGGGAACCCTTTTTCTCCCTGGCGAGCGCAGCCAGCCCGGTACGCCAGACGGAGTCTGCGCCGACGCGCTGCACAGTGCTGAGATCGCCTGTGCAGCCAGCTGCCTCGCCGAACTTGTCGGCGAGGTTCGCCTCTCCGACGAGCCTACATCCGACGCAGGCACTGGCGGCCTCGAGAGCCTCCTCGCGGGCCTCCTTGACCAACTCGACATCGCCAGCAAGCCTGCTGTGGATCTGGAGTCCATAGGCTCCACCGACCCAATTCTGGTCGACTCCGACACCGCGTTGCTCGACGCGTTCCCCACCAACATGGTGGTCTACGACGAGCCGCTCCCTTGCGCGGAGAGCGGCGGAAGCACCGTCATAGAGGTTCTCGTCCTCGATCATGGCGAGCATTTCGGTGAAGGAGCTCATGACCCACTCGACGCGGCTCTGCAAGTCCTGACCGCACCTATTCCGGGAGACGCCGACGTCGAGACGCTGGAGGCGCGCCGCCTTCAGCTCGTCGAAGGCGCGAAGAAGCTGGCAAGCATGAGACGCTTGTCAGAAGCCTACCAGCGTGAGATGGATCACGCTGTGGGCGGCTCGCCGGCCCCAACTGGGCCTTGCCGCCTAGGCGCGGTCCGGCAGTGCGGCATGGCCATCGCCAAACTGTTCGGGGCCAATCGCCCTTTGTACACCATGCCTGCGGAGAACATCCGCGCCGCCCAGGCGGCGGCGGACGAGCTAGACAACTTCGAGAGTGAAGAGCGCCACCTGATGACGGAGCGAGTCCAGCAGCTCCTCGACGCGGCTGCCATGCAGAATGAAGCTGGCTGCCACACAGAGGCGCCACAACGACTAAACGACGACCTTCCTCCCCACCGAGATCAAGGCGCGACGTCGCGGACACCAACTGGCGGTGTCCGCGGAAGGAAAGACAAGGATCCGGCTGTCAGCCACAGCCGGACTCGCATCACCATTGAGCGCGACCAAGACGGCCGCCCAAGAGCAGTGGAACGGCGGGACGACTATCTGCCTCCTCCTCTTCGCAAAGGAAGGCGAGTCTCCCCACCACCCGTTGAGCATCCAACTCTCGGCGACCGCCTTGGCCGCCGACAAGGAGTCAGAGAAAACGACACCCGCCACCGGATCGACCGACTCCACCGATCCCTAGCGCTGGAAGAAGAAGACGAGTTGGGTCCGCCCTGTTTCGGACCTCGCATCCGAGACGAGCCCTTTCCCAAAGGGTTCACGCTCCCCCGAGATACGCCCAAGTACACCGGCTCCGTGAAGCTGGAAGACTGGCTGGTTGACTACTCCACGGCCGTCAACATAGCGAACGACAACAAGCGTGTTGCCGTAAAGTATGTTCCACTCATGCTCCAGGGCACAGCCCGGACATGGTTGAACAGCCTGAAGCCCCGCAGCATCAACAGCTGGGTCGACTTCACCAAAGCCTTCGTCCGCAACTTATTGAGCATGTACAAGCGACCTCCCAAGCCTCGTCAACTCTCCTTGTGCGTGCAAGGCCCCGACGAGTCCACTCGCGACTACCTCACGCGCTGGGCCAAGCTTCGGAACTCCTGCGAGGGCGTACACGAGGTGCAGGCCATCGAGTATTTCATTGCCGGGTGCAGAGAAGGTACCCTCCTCAAGCACAAGCTCCTCTGCGACGAGCCGGAGACCCTCGACGAGCTGCTGATCACAGCAGACAAGTACACCACAGCCGACTCCTCCATGAAGGCGGAGATTCAAGTTAGCGCGACCGGCAAAGTAGCCCCTCAGGCTCCCAGAACTCCGGCTGGGGACGCCAGTCGGCGACAACAGCAAAACGATCACAAGCGCAAAGCCCCACAGCCGGCTTCTAGCAACCGACAAGTGGCGACAGTCGAAGACCAGCAGCCAGAGGAGCGGCCTCCAACCAAACGACAGAAAGGCGGCAAGTCCAACTGGTTGCCGGCCTTCTCTTACGAGCAGACCCTAGATGGCCCCTGCAAGTTCCATAGCGGCGCAAAGCCGTCGAACCACACCACCCGGAAATGCCACTGGCTCACCAGAATTGCCAAGGGAGACGGCCTCCTGCCTCCCCCACCTGCTGGGCCGCCGCCTCCACCGCCGCCCCAGGAGCCATGTAACGCCCTCGATGCGGCTATATCTCCCACGTGTCGAAGCACGACTTAGAGGCATAACCGCATTGAAAGCAATGTCGCAAGTGAGGTAATCTTCACACAACCCATGTAATACATAAGGGAAAGAGATACATAGTTGGCTTACAATCGCCACTTCACACAATTACATGAATAAAGCATTACATCATCCAGATACAATCAAGGTCCGACTACGGAACCAAAATAAAAGAAGAACTCCACATGCGACAAAGGTCCCCGATCGACCCCAACTGGGCTCCACTACTGATCAACTAGAACGAAACAACACAAAGGGCAAGATCTTCATCGAGCTCCTCCTTGAGCTTGGTTGTGTCACCTGCTCGGTAACATAGGCACCTACAAACTGGTTTTGAAAGTATCTGTGAGCCACGGGGACTCAGCAATCTCGACCCGCGAGATCAAGACTATTTAAGCTTATAGGAAGGATGGAGTAATGAGGTGGAGCTGTAGCAAGCGACTAGCATATATGGTGGCTACAATCGCAAAAGAGAGCGAGAAGAGAAGCTAGGCACGGTCGTGAAGCTAGTAGCGATCAAGAAGTGATCCTAGAGCAACCTACGTCAAACATAACTCCAACACCGTGTTCACTTCCCGGACTCCGCCGAGAAGAGACCATCACGGTTACACACGCGGTTGATGTATTTTAATTAAGGTCAACTTCGGGTTTTCTACAACCGGACGTTAACAAATTCCCATCTGCCACATAACCGCGGGCACGGCTTTCAAAAGATAATACCCTGCAGGGGTGTCCCAACTTAGCCCATGACAAGCTCTCACGGTCAACGAAGGAATAGACCTCCACCCGAGACACTCCGATCAGACTCGGTATCCCGGTACAACAAGACATTTCGACAGGGTAAAACTAAACCAGCAACACCGCCCGAATGTGCCGACAAATCCCGATAGGAGCTGCAGATATCTCTTTCTCAGGGCACACTCAGATGAGTCTAGCTACGAGTAAAACCAACCCTCAAGTTTCCCCGAGGTGGCCCCGCAGGCAGCTCAGTTCGGACCAACACTCAGAGGAGCACTGGCCCAGGGGGGGATTAGAATAAAGATGACCCTTGAGTCTGCAGAACCCAAGGGAAGGTGGTAGGTTGTTAGTGCAAATGGTAAAACCAATGTTGGGCATTGCTGGAGGAGCTTTACTTAAGGCCAACTGTCAAGGGGTTCCCATTATAGCCCAACCGTGTAAGGAACGCAAAATCCAGGAACATAACACCGATATGACGGAAACTAGGGCGGCAAGAGTGGAACAAAACACCAGGCATAAGGCCGAGCCTTCCACCCTTTACCAAGTATATAGATGCATTAATTAAGTAAGATATATTGTGATATCCCAACAAGTAAACATGTTCCAACAAGGAACAACATCTCCATGTTCCAACAACGAACAAACTTCAATCTTCACCTGCAACTAACAATGCTATAAGAGGGGCTGAGCAAAGCGGTAACATAGCCAATCAACGGTTTGCTAGGACATGGTGGGTTAGAGGTTTGACATGGCAATTTGGGAGGCTGACAAGCAAATGGTAGGCATCGTAGCATAGGCATGGCAAAAGAGCGAGCAAACTAGCATAGCAAAGATAGTAGTGATTTTGAGGGTATGATCATCTTGCCTGAAATCCCGCAAGGAAGAAGAACGAATCCAAGAAGAAGACAAACGGACGTAGACGAACGGTTCCTCACAAACGCAACGTTGTCGGAAACAACCCGAAGAAGCACACCGGAAAGAAGGAAACAACATAGTAAACAACAAACACATCAACATGGCATGAAGCACAAACGAGTATGATGCATGTCCGGTTTAATGAGGCATAGCATGGCAAAGTGCAACAAACAATACTACAAGTTAAGTGGAGCTGAATATGCAATGAGGTGCATGTTGACGAAACACCACATCAATTATTTAGTTATCTCTCGTTTAAGCTACCCAACAATATTAACTGTTGTTAAATATGGCAAGAGGTGAAGCATAATATAAACTATACCTTCTAAACAATTTAAATGGGGCCGGATATAAAAACAACAAATCTGGTAAATCCCCATATGCATTTAGCAATTTAATGCAACAACAAGTTTAAACATTTTAAGTGTTGTTATCATGATGCGGATGACATATACCAGTTTTATGCAATTTTATGAAAATGTTGACATGAGCATGTTATGAAGCATTTGGTCACCATGGCGGAACAAAAAGGGTGCCACGGCAGCGAAACAAAAATGGTGCCACGGCAACATTCCGGTCCCGGTAACTCATGGAGATACCGGTGCAAAAGGAGGCGTGCGGATGTGCGCAACATGCTAGAGATGGTGGGGTGCTCCCGACTACCGGGTTCCCACGGGTTAGTGGCATGGAAAACGAGTGACAATTCGAACACGGTGCAAACGGTGCATCTCATACATGCAAGGGCATCTCATCGCGGTCGTCGTCTCGGGGTTATACCTTTGAAGCGTGCATTCGGGGCGGAACGCGTTTCGTAGAGGAAGTAGTCGTTCACGGGCCGTAGTGGAGGTAGTCGTTCACGGGTCGTCGTGGGAAGTAGTCGTACACGACGTAGTGGAAGTCGTGGTACACGTTCGGAGAGGAACTTGACACCCACGGGGTCGACGGTAGAGGTACTTGACGCATCATGTAGTCGAACTTGGCATATCCGAAGGGGTACTTGACGAAATCCACATCGAATGTAGTCGTGCACGTCGTAGTCGGACTTGACAAAAATCACACCGGCGGTAGTGATACACATCTCGTAGACATCCAGGGTCATCGTAGAGGTACTCGTCGTCCACGAAACTAGCAGTGGAGCACACATGCCTCGGGTTTTGATCTTCAAGAGCAGCGGCGACTGCAGGTACATGGGGAGGCTACACCGGGGCCCAAGGCAAACAGGCGGGCAACAGCAACGAAGCACCAGAGATGGCAGCAGTGCCATCGGGGGTGCCAGGAGGTGGAGCTCAAGCAGAGGAGGCTCGGGGTAGCGTGGTGGTGTGGTAAAACAGCAGCAGGAGGATCTGCGGGGAGGGAGAAGGCGGAGGATGGAGGTCCGGTGAGGCAGCAGAGGGATGGTGGCGCGCGAGAAGAGCAACGGCAGGATGCGGCGAGGAGGAGGCTGCAGGTGAGGGAGGAGGTTGGGCACGCGACGCATGGTGGTGGAGGCGAGATCAGGGCGCGGGGTTCCGTTCCCGGCGCCGGAATGGAGGGGAGCGCACCGGCGAGGAGAGGACGGCGGCTTGACGCGGCTCCGGCGACGGGGCGTGATGCAGGGGACTCAGGCAGGTGGTTGAAGAAGACGACGCGAGGCAGGGGCGTCGGAGTTGGACTCCAGTTACGGCGCAGGAGGCCCGACGCGGCGCTCGGAGGAGAGGGGCGGCACGCGGCCATGGCAGGGAGGCGATGGTTGCGGGCGCACGAGGAGAAGGGAGGAAGAGCATCTCAGGCGCTCGGGGTCGAGCTCGCACGCGCGGCCCTCCGGCTCGAGGAGCTGGGGAATCGGGCGCGGGGACTCCTCCCTGGTGTGTTGCGTGTGTGGTGACGGCGCGAGGGAGGAGACGAGGGAGAGTGGGGGATCGGGCAGGGGGGGTTCGGGCTAGGGTTAGGAGGGATTGGTGGGGGCGGCTGGGCCTTGGCCTTGGGCCGGCGCGGGAGGATGGGAGGCCCAGGCTGCTGGGCTCCTTCTCTCTCTCTCTCTCTCTTTAGCAGAAAAAAAAGAGAGCAATTTAAAAGAATTAAAAGAAAGGTCAAGAACAAGAATACAATGGTGGGACATATTTGTAAGGCTTTACGGAATATTTCCAACCCAAAAAAATGGTTCCAACAAAATAGGAGAAGTTAAATCTAAAATTATTTAACTTGCACCGAAGGAGTTTGAATGGAGTCTAGACTTTAGGAGTAGTAAAAAATGTTGAGATATTTGGTGAAGCTCCGGAAGCTGATGAAAGAATAAATGGCAAAGTTGGAGATCAAGAATTAAGACAACAGAAGCATTGGGATTTTGCAAGTGTGTTATAGTGAATTCCAAAAATGGAATATTTTATTATAGCTCCCTAATAATATTCAGAGGCTTTAATATGTTATAAAGAGAAATCACGAGTGAATTCCCTCGATTTAAATGGATCGAAAAAAAATCCATACGATTTATTTAGTTGAGTTTTAAAAAAATGACATGATGGCATGATGCAATGCAAATGATGCAACAAACAAAACAAATCACACGATGAAACTCGGAGTAGCTGGAAGTCTTCTGGAGCGTCGGTCTCGGGGCGTTACAACACTCCACCACTACAAGAGGATCTCGTCCCGAGATCTAGGATGGCATCGGAGAGAAACGGAAGAGGAAGAGAAGAGGTAAACCTAAGTTGCTTCTTCGACCAAAGAGTGAAACCAAAGAACCTTGAGAGGTTGAGCAATTTAAAAGAAAGAGCACAACTGAGAAGAACGAGATTGCAAACAATCCGTTAGAAAAAAAAGGAACAAGGAACATTACGAGAACTTGAAGGTTGCAAAGACATGAATCAAGAGTTTAATGGACAAGATAGAATTCGAAACCACTCCGGTTAAAACAAGATGAGAGGGGAAGAATTCGGGAAGTACTCCGGTTGAACATGGAAGGAATAGAACATGAACTTGAGAAGATGGGATGTTACTTGATGAAATCAACAACACACTGCCTCCGGAACTATTGAAAGAATGACACAATGGGTAAGAAGGATTTCAGACAGCTCTCCAGTTGAGAAAGGAGGGAAAACTTGATAAGATTAGAGAACTCGAATGAAAACACGACACTCCGGTTAAATGGATAAGCAAGAAAAGAACACGATCCTCACGAATCGAGATGGTGAGTGAAAAGAGCAACGTCACAATGCCTCCGGAAGAAAGAATAGAAGATAGGTCATTGGAATAACAGAATGGAGGGGGAAATGGCAACTTCTGCCACAATTGAGCTTGGAAAGCACTCTTCCAAGAAGGTTACAATGGGGTTGTTGGGAAAACCAACAAAGAAACGAATAAGCTTGTAGTGGGCTTATGGAAAACATCTCAAAATTATGAGGTGACAACCGGCCACTAACGGAAACGATTGCTAGCTTTAGATCGACGAAGAGATGAACACTTCTTCCACCAAGATGATAAAGAGATAACTTGGATCATTGGCAAGCACCACAAATAGCAACATTCCAATGGAAGGCTTTTAGGTGAAATATGACACAAGATAACTCCAACAACGAGGTTGATGGATTTAAAAATAACTCATTCTTAACAACATGTGAATCATGGAACATGAACTCAAATTACCAAGAATGACATAATACCACCTCCAAAATATGGTAGAAAGAATTGCACTCCGGATTACCATATAAAGAAAGCTTTTGCTCCTTAGGAAAGAATCTCGATGAAAACTTTGAGAAGGGAATTAAATCCTTGATGAACCATCATGTAGAACCTCCATGAAGAACTCCGGTAAACAAAAGGAATGAAAAGAAAGAGAAATTGAAAACACAAGGTGAATCCTTGCAATGATTTAGATGGATCTCCGTGATAATTAGAGCTTGGAACTCCGGGAAAAAGAGAAGATGAAACAAATGAAACCGAGAATTTTAAGGGCCTCCGGAATAAAGAATTAATCACTTGGATGAACAAGAATAAGAATTATGTTATGCTTATCCTTCACCAATTAAATTGATGACAATCAACGGATTTGGCATACTACTTATTCTCGTAGAAAGGATTAAAAGAGATATAGCGTAAACTTGAGAAGGTCTTCAACGAACCACCGGTAGGATTGGAACAACAAATGAATTGATATGATGAACAAGGAAGAGAGATCTTGAAAGAACCACCGTAAGAATTGAAAATGATCGAAGTAGGGGTGCATCACCGGTAAGAATTAGCAAATGAACGAAGGTGCTTGAGACAAACTAGATACATGAGAACAAAGAGATCAAGAACTGATTAGAGGATATTCGATAGATGCACCGGCAAGATAGGAGAATGATAACTGACGGCTGAGAATGAATAAACCTGAATTGATGGACTCCGGATGACAAACTGAGAAGACTCTTGAATATCTCCTGATGGGTGAAAAAGATTCTCACAATCGAAAACAATTATGAGAGGATGGCAACAAGCTAGCACCATGAATCTTGAAGAGAATAGAGCAAGATTGAGAGAAAAAAAATCTTCTTCGGTCTTCAAATGCTGGGAATGACGATGAGAAACACCACCAAATTGTTGAGATCTCTGGGATTAAAATTGGAAAGGTTGAACCAACGATGAAAGAATTTGAAAGATCAAGGAGAAAGGCATTTGACTGATGATAACTCATTCTTACGTCAAACTTGGAAAAGAATTTGAGATAGCTTTGGGAAAATAGAAGAGTCAGGTAAGATCCTAGGAAAAGACCTGTGGGTTAGGGCCCACTCAAAAGAACACCGTTGAAAAGATTTAAAAGAGATGTTGCACCGGTTGAATTAAATGACTTGAATGAGATACCCATCTCGAAAGAGCTTGAACGAATGCAGAGTGGAAACATGAATCTTCGAGATATCTTGAGCACTCCGGAATAACAAATAGTGAGAAGTGAATGAATATGAGGAGCATCGTCAAGAGAAGGTATTTGAAACGAGAAAAGGGGATATAATCGACAAATCTTGACTTGAATCCACCGGAGAAGAAAAGAAAGAAGAATGACGAACTTGAAGCTCCGTTAGAAACTTCATGAGAATCACCGGATAAGAACATTGAAGGAAAAGAATGGAGAGACTTCAGATGAATAAATGGATACTTGATTGAAATATATAAGAGTCCTTGAAGAAAAAGGGTGGGAGGGCGGGGAAAACAAAGGCAACTTGGAGACGGATGAAACAAACACCATTGAGAAGAAGTGATAATTGATCTTGCGGAAGTTGAAATGATCGAATCCACTTGAAGAAGCACGCCGGTTGGAAAGAATTGACATGACAAACTCGATGATCAAGAAGGATTAGTATTCACATAGCAATATGAGAACACCATTTAGGAAAGGTATGGATTCAACATTTGACTTCGAAGCAACTCGAATACCACAAATAAAACAAAACAAAGGATTTGGCTTGCAGAATAAGCCGGAACAAACATATGATAGAGATTTCATCCGAAGTTTTCGTGGTGGGGCCTACACGGGCTCGATCGTACAGCACCATCATGTACAAGGCAGTGCACATGACATACGAAGCGTCCCCGAGTCGGCATAGCCAAGGACTCTTTAAGACACAACGAGACCACTGTAAAACCAACCGTGAATAGGCGGACCACTAGACGTCGAACCCCAATTTCAAATCATACATCTGTCGGAAAGATATCCTAAGAGCTACTTGAATACCCACCTATGAAACCTCCGAAATTTTCCGGTTATGCAATCAGGTGTTGGGGATACAGGGGAAGCATAATATCTCACCCAAACTAACAAATCCTACATCCAGCTGTATCCATCCTTCAACACATAACCAAGAAACCTTCGGAAATCATCTACCTCAACCTTCGAAAAGCATCCGTTATACAAGTTATGGCAATACTCCCGTACTCACCTCAGTACTGGGTTATCGGGGTTATCTCACCAACGAACTGCATAAAAGAGATTTTCGATGTCGGCGTACTAAACTCAGGTATTCCAGAACTGCAACGATAAAATTATGACGACAACACCTCAGAGCTCAACTCCCCGGGACACTTCCACTAAACCCCTGACAGGAGGCACCAAGACAATGTTCTCATCATAAAACCATCAGAACGATTCCAAGATACCCGCGTGATCCTAAAAAAAAATTTAGTGAAATTCGAGAAGAGAAGAGTCAAAACTCTACGTCAGGATGCCTCGCAAGAGTGACGAAGGGACTGAGGAGTAAAAAGAATTCCTAAACTCTCCGATATATAATTCCTAAATGACTCAAAACATTTTTCTAGACACAACTCGGCCGCTAAAAACGATCAAGCAATGGAGCTCCTAAGGTCGGGGAAGGCTCTGATTACCAACTTGTAACGCCCTCGATGCGGCTATATCTCCCACGTGTCGAAGCACGACTTAGAGGCATAACCGCATTGAAAGCAATGTCGCAAGTGAGGTAATCTTCACACAACCCATGTAATACATAAGGGAAAGAGATACATAGTTGGCTTACAATCGCCACTTCACACAATTACATGAATAAAGCATTACATCATCCAGATACAATCAAGGTCCGACTACGGAACCAAAATAAAAGAAGAACTCCACATGCGACAAAGGTCCCCGATCGACCCCAACTGGGCTCCACTACTGATCAACTAGAACGAAACAACACAAAGGGCAAGATCTTCATCGAGCTCCTCCTTGAGCTTGGTTGCGTCACCTGCTCGGTAACATAGGCACCTACAAACTGGTTTTGAAAGTATCTGTGAGCCACGGGGACTCAGCAATCTCGACCCGCGAGATCAAGACTATTTAAGCTTATAGGAAGGATGGAGTAATGAGGTGGAGCTGCAGCAAGCGACTAGCATATATGGTGGCTACAATCGCAAAAGAGAGCGAGAAGAGAAGCTAGGCACGGTCGTGAAGCTAGTAGCGATCAAGAAGTGATCCTAGAGCAACCTACGTCAAACATAACTCCAACACCGTGTTCACTTCCCGGACTCCGCCGAGAAGAGACCATCACGGTTACACACGCGGTTGATGTATTTTAATTAAGGTCAACTTCGGGTTTTCTACAACCGGACGTTAACAAATTCCCATCTGCCACATAACCGCGGGCACGACTTTCGAAAGATAATACCCTGCAGGGGTGTCCCAACTTAGCCCATGACAAGCTCTCACGGTCAACGAAGGAATAGACCTCCACCCGAGACACTCCGATCAGACTCGGTATCCCGGTACAACAAGACATTTCGACAGGGTAAAACTAAACAAGCAACACCGCCCGAATGTGCCGACAAATCCCGATAGGAGCTGCAGATATCTCTTTCTCAGGGCACACTCAGATGAGTC